>NC_056732.1:1914885311-1915040311 GCF_019279795.1 Protopterus annectens
TGGGTGGTGCAGCCCCTGACATGGGGGGGTGCAGTGGGGCTTGCCCCCCTGCATTACGATATGTATTCTAACTTGTAGTTTGAAAATCAGGAAATCTGCTTTCCGATTTGCTGATTTTCGAACTGTGGTGCGATTCAAAATGACGGATTTGTCCTTTCAGTTCGCAGAAAGGACCATTTGGAGAAATGATTTTCTCCCTTTCAAAGGTAAACCCATAGATATATATATATATATATATATATATATATATATATATATATATATATGTATATATCAACATACATCTGTAGATGAAATTGGAAACATAACCAAAACATGTATGTCCACATGCACCAGTAATAAGTTTGAGAGACCCAAGCAACATACGTCTGGTAAAAATAAGTATTCCCACCCACACAGTCAAACATGTCTGGCTTGCAATACACTACCAACACTTTAGCAGATCCCATAACCAGGACCTTACACGACAAGGGCAGTACATGTTAACAGTACTCCATCCCGCCTGTATGATGTCATGCTGGCATCAGTAACATATCATGCAGTACAGTCAAGTGAAGTGTCATGCTTGGGGGAACCCCCTGGGCAAGCTCAGTGAGTAGCTGGGATCCCTCATACAATCCAACAGGCCTACACCTGACAATGGATTCACCACTGTTGCCAAGGACAACCACAAATCCACCATGTCAGCTGAGAACTACCACCCAGTAGCCTGATGTGCCTGATCTGCAGGGACATGGAACATATCAACACTGAACCCATGGCCAATGTCACTGGTCATCTTAAAACCCTAGACTCCATCAATGTTGGATTTGTCAAAGGCAGAGAATGCCACCTGAACCTGGTATACTTCCTTGAAGCAATCATGACAGGTGTAGATGAGGGTTAGGAGATTCACACAGCCTATGTAGATCATAGCAGGATTTTGTACGCCATCCCACATGTTGGAATGTGTGTAGATGTTAACGGATCTACCTCCGGTCACAGAATATGTTTCCCCAGGACTGCTTGGCAAATGCCAACATTCCACGGGTGCCATCCTATGACCATACAGGCCTTCACAGGTCGTAGATGTGTTAATGCCCTCCTCCACACTGTAGAGGTGTGCAGTAATACTGGGGTTGCTATAACTCATTGGGTGTGGCTGTTGTGGACACATCCACTATCATTGCAGTTACTGTTGTGTCTATCCCCCCACATAGCTGTCTGTAATACTGTACAGTGTATGTTATCAGGTTGGTTAATTGTTGTTTACACCATTCACAGTAATAGAGCACCACACACCCTCCTATGGGTAGAGCTATGCCACCAGCAGTGGCACACCCATGTTATTGAGATGAGGATCGCAGTAGAGTGGGGAAAGGGACATACACCTTGATGCTAGCATGTTCAGTGTCATTCAAATAGCAGACTATATATATATATATATATATATATATATATATATATATATATATATATATATATATATATATATCTATCTATATATATATATATATATATATATATATATATATATATATATATATACACACACACACACCAATGTGTGGTTGTGCCTATCCTGTCTTGGTGGGATTACATGGGCAACAAATGTGTTACCTGCATGGGGACATACCTCCATGTGTACAGTCTTGTATCTGTAATGCATCCAAACCAAAGGCTCTGTGTGTTGTACCCAGCCTATTTATTTCTTTATTCTGTATATAACTATTATGTTCTATAAATTACTCATTTGTTGTCTCAATAAAATAGGCTTTATACTAATGGCGTTATTTAAACCAGGAGTGGTGTCCGCATATAGCCTTATTATCCACTCTAGTTCCTTTATTTCTAAAAGATTATTAATGTCACCCCCCCTCATACCCACTTGTACAGTCTCAATACATCTAAATTTAAAGCTGTGTTTATTATGGACATGAAATGTTATAAATTGTGATATTATACTATATTTATATATTTTTTACATCTTTTAATGAAACTTCTTCCTGTTTTTTAAAAAGTGTTTATGTTGTACGTGTTTTATGAATTTTTTTGAATTTTTTTTGAATATTATTGAGTGAATTTTATTGGTTGGTTTGGTCATGAGTTCTTAACTGTTCACCTCTATTTAAATGTAAAGTATTTGGTACTATGTATGCTGATGAAGGGTTGAGAGCCCGAAAGCTTCATTAAAATTACTGGCGTTTCTGTGACTTTTTGTTGTGTTTGAGGGTTTGCATTTCATCATCACTAGCCACAGACACGGGAACTGTGCCTGGCAGAGGTGACACAGGCACTATCAAGTACAAAGCTATATAAGGTACTGTCCCCCGAGGTTGACAAATGTCCACTGGATCCAGCTCCCTCCTGGGACTGTCCAGGGCCATGTACATGTGGCCTGCTATTAGGGTCTATGGACAACACCCCCCACAGTGCTGGGGCTGGTACTGCGACTACAGGAGCAGCTGCGATTGGTGGGATGTCCACTGCAACCTCCAGCTGCTGATGTTGCTGGCATACGTCCACGTGGCCGTCACAACTCTCCCGTCCTGTCCTGATGCATGGACATGACATTGTTGATGAGATCCAATGTCTCACCCCACCATCTATCCATGACCTCTGTGTAATTCTGACCTGCTAGGTCACATATGCTGTCATTTACAGAGGTATGATAACCCCTCTATGCCCTTAGACCGTGTCTGGTGTACTGTTCCATTCATGCCTGTGGCTCCATGGCAGCCTGGAACATGCGTGTGGTAGATATACATGTGGCACATCTGCCAGGGGCATGATGACCAGCGGTGCTCTGACAAGCAACCCTGAACATCTGCCTATGTGATACCCCACCGGACATCTGGCTATGGCTGCTGTGTCCTGACACACGTGCCATGGATACCACACTTTCCTGCCCAATGCCAACTATAGACTGTCCCTCAGCTAAGGCTAATGGTGATGAGGTATGTAGAAACAGTGTGACTGTGTGTGTGGATGGGGTGGATACTTGTGGGTTTTCAATTGGTGGCCCAGTGTCAGCCCCTGATGACACTGCCTGTGCCTCAATACACCTATCCTCATGGTCACTGTCTGTACCAGTGACATCAGATTCCCTGCAGAAGGGACCCAGCCCCACCTCACCACCTGTGAGGGGAAAACAGGAAACAGACTGTAAGACATGTACATCACTGCTAAACAGTATACACACACACACACACACACACACACACACACACACACACACACATGCAGTCGACATACATGACAACCCATACACTCCACCAGAAAGCACCTACAGACAAATCCAGCACCCCCCTAACACACACAATAGCAGGTGATGGTGCACTACATTATCAGACACACACACCTGTAATTACACACATGTCAGCATGCAGGACATGTGGTGCTTAACAGCATGCAGTGCAACTGTAGTCAGTCCCTATTACCAACATTATACATGGCTGTGATGCATGGCTTTTGTTAGTAGGTGATGGTCCTCCCCCTGGAACACACTGCACCCATGTCCACAGCATTGCTGTGCATCTGATCAGCACCCTGCCATGTACTGTGTACCATACCTTACAGGTGTACACACCATTGCAGGATGTGTATCTGTGTGTCAGTTATGTTTCCTTTGATGCTCCCAGCCTTTGTGTCTTTCTGGATTATATGTGGACACGTGTGGTTTGTGAATGCCTGATGTGTATTCACAGATGTCATAGTCAGTGGTGCATGTATGAGTGACAGAATACAATTAGACCAACAACAGACACAATTTACTGTACCTATGGTAAATGTACAGACCATTATTGACATGGCACCCTCTTCCCTGACATGTCATGGTGCAAAACTACTGCATATGTCAACACTACACATACTTGATATGGGACATATGAGCTAGGCACTCAATTGCATTATGAGCCATATGTGTCAGTTCTGCAGCTGCTGATTGGGATGCATACCATTTGTGGGAGCATATGTGTGCACACCATATCATGATGGTGTGTAGCAATAACTGCTATGTGTACTACTGTGGTCACAATACCTGGCAGCGGTATAGTAGCATGGACCATCATCATGAGCCAGTAGTTGGTCAGTCACCTCTCCAAATGTTCCCCAAACCTGCATGTTTGCATGTTAAACATGTGCACAGCCCTTGGAGGTCACACAGTACCATCACTAGTGCTGTGGAGTCAAGGTTTTGTCGGTCACACTTCATGACCTTGACTGTGTGCAGATACAGCCATTCTTAGTGGGTTTGTCTCTCCCCTCCAGTGCACAGTTGTGTTTCAGGATGACACACACTCACCATCTCCTGCTACATTGCAAATGCTTGACATCTGTGGCCTACACATGTGTGACATATTGCAGTATCCCAAACTAGAAACACCATGTGTACTGGCATATTCCTTACCAATGCAGGGCAAACATGCTGGTGTACAGTGGCACTAGCAAGGTACAGATGGGGATGTCATCCCTGAGATAGGGTGAGGTGTGGATTGTGCAGCACATGTATCATAACTGCAACTTCCTGCATTTCCACAACATGGTGCTGGTACATCAGAACACATTGCAAGACATGGCTTTGGCAATGTCCCACCATTATGCAGATCATATCTGTAGTGATCCCTGGATGATGTTGCCTGTGGTACACATAGGTTCATAGGTGAGTACTAGTCTATTGGTCCTGGGATCTACATAAGCCTAGCCACAGGGGCTCCCAGGCATGCATCACCCAATAATGTAATTCCCCTGTGGCCCTGTCAGGCTGTGGCACAGACATACTACCCAGGGTGAATTACCCATTTCCCATCCAGTTGTCAAGTGTTTTTGTAAAGACGGCCAATGAGTAGCATTGCCTGACATGAATGGGTAGTCTGTTCCAGAGTGTGGAAATTCCCAAGGACAGGACCCTATCCCTCCAGTATGCTCTGTTTAATGTGTTGATGAGGTTTAGTACCCTGGAGCATGTGTTTGCTGAGGGATTGAGATTTACTTATGTGTAGCATGTTCAACTGCTCTGTGTATGACATAGCTCTGTATGTTAGGGAGATGTCACCTGTGCCTGGGTAATGTGCACTGGAGTGTAGCCACAGTTATCTGAGGTGGTCTGTGTATTGCATGTGTTTGAGGCTGGTAATCCCATTAGTGAGGTGTGATCTCTGTCAGTGAACATGTACAGCATGCATTATGGGTAGGTGTGTTAGATGTGTACATGGCCTTAACCTTAGCTATGACATTCACAGTGTATTGCCAAGCATGACCTTAAACCATACTAACCAGCATCAGTCCGCTGCCTTGCTGGTATCCCAGATGAACCTACATTGCGATGAGATAGAGTTGATGTCAGTGGCCAAAGCTGTGGCATTGCTGCAAGATGGGTGCAATATTACAGTAAAATAACAGCTGAAGTCCACAGTACTACAGATTATGCACCACTGATTATCAGTACTACACAGCAACAGACTCTACATCTCACATATGCATGATCTACCTGTACAGATGTATACGCAACAGTGGTCAACAGATATGCCCTGGAACCTTACCTGCATGCTCCATGTCTGGTGTGTGGGTAGCACCCACCTCCATGATTGTATAGGTCTGGAGCTCTTATGGGCCGGCAGGTGCCACCAGGCTCATGAGCAGCTCCTCAACTCTGGAGAAGGGGGACTGATGTTATGGCCCCCCATTTCGAGGTGGTCACCCCGCACAGCAGTGGCATGGTGACGTACATGGTGGAGCAGGTCACTACAATGATGGCGGACTTGCTCATAAGTATGGTTGTGCATGCCCACCTCATTTACCCTGTGGACCACGTCATTCCACATGGTGGTGTGCTCATGCTGATCATGGCTTGTCCTGAGGAGTAGCAGCTGATAGTGCTGGATGAGGCTGTTGAGTATGCATCCTCAACGGCACTGTAGGCTGGATTCCATGGATGTGCCATTGTCCCTGAAAGACATAAAGATGGAAATATGTCTGAGCAATGCATATGGCACACTTACCATAATACAATACACATATCAGTCTCCCACCACCATATCAGCTCCAACTTACTGTTCACACAATGGAAGTGGTATGGCTCCAGTTTATCTACCATTGGGACATCTATTGTATTGTACCACACTTTCTGCTATGTGTTTATAGACATGCTTCCTGTGGGAACACTAGAATTGCTGGCCTATTATGGAGGATTTCACCTGCATGCCATTGTCACTGCCACTATGTTTCCACATATGCATGTGGTATGCTTGCTATGTGATTGCTACACATCTGCCATTCTGTGTTATTGGGGACATCTATATATGCTGTTGGACATGTTCTGGGATTGTTTGGACTACTACAACCCACATATGTTCCCTGACAGTGACACAATTGTATGTGAAGGGGATATTTGCCAGTAGGAACACCTCTCCCACCTAATGTGGACATGTTACCAGGCCACATCACATCGGCGACACACCATGGAACCTCATTATCTACTGTTCCTGCACTACCTTCATGTGGAACCACCTCAGGGGATGGTGTCCCCCCACAAGGAACACACACAGACATATTTCTGTCAACCACAGTTAGGTCCAGGGTCTGGTGCATAGGGAGCTCCACAGAGACATGGGGTATGTGCTACATCACCTTGAGGCATGCAGTACACATACACATGGTTAGACATGCATGCTCCTCCTGCTCAGCCCACAGCCCAGGCACCTTTATGGCCATGTAAATGCTATCTTGACTATCCATGGGTGGGCACCTTGGTTCCGTTGTTCCCATATGGGGGCTCAATGGCCTCCACATTCCAAACAAAACTACCCATCCACAGTGTTTACACACCACATGTGTCATATACCAGCCCTGTATGCTGTCTTGTTTGTCATTCAACCAAACTTACATACCAATATGTGCCTACTACCCTAAACCAACATAGATATCCCACCTTCTCAAACAATTGCGATGTATTCCCAACATGGGTTTCACACCACACTCCGCAGTCCATTTTGCAGCCATGTGTTGGTGTGCAGATATGTTGTGTATTGATATGTGATGTTTTCTCACACATGTCATGGCAGGGGACATGTATTGACACACATATATATATATATATATATACATATATATATATATATATGTATATATATATATATATATATATATGATATACCTATAGGTGTCAGTATTATATATATGTGTGTGTATGTTTGTGTTTGTATCTATATCTATATATATATATATATATATATATATATATATACACATATGTACATAGATGTGTAGATATCATTTTGTGTTGTTTATATACCTATATATATGTATAACTGTCTGAGGTTCTGTAGACATGCACAGCTGTGAATATATATCACCCATATATTTATCTGTATGTGGGGTGCATACAAACATCTAGTCCATACTCTTGTAACTCTCTTTTCTTCACAGCTGAACTGTTCTGCCTTGCTGCAACACAGACAGGTGTCACATGTGAACACAGACTAATATTAGGGGGGTATATATGGTGACTTCCTTATTTCTAGATGTGAACCCTTTTGTGATTAAGTGGGCCTTGTAGAAAGATTTTCTGACTACTGTGGCAATGTGGTTGTCAAAGGAGAGGTTACTATCCACTTGGGTCCCGAGGTCTCTTATCACACTTTCTGTGTTAAGTGAACTTCCCCCTATTTGGTAATTCATGGGTACCGTGTTTTTGCAAAGGGGATAACAATGCATTTTTTGGCATTTTGTTTGAGGCCATGAGTTTGACACCAGGTGTCAGTCTTAGTGAGGCCCTTTTGCAGGATGTCTACATCGGTAGGGAAATCAGTAATGGCATCCAATTTGCAGTCATCTGCGAACTTGGTTAGCCATAGACCCTTAGTGTTCACTTACACTTCAGAGAAGTATATACCGAACAGGAGGGGCCCTGTGGTACTGCACTTGTCACTGGTTTGGAATCGGATCTGGAGTCAGCAGCTCTTACTGTGTGGGATCTGTCCATGAGCCAGTAGGCCACCCATCTTGTGATGTAAGGGTTTATATTTAGGTTGTTTAGTTTGTCAATGATTCCTGAGTGCAGGATAGTGTCAAAGACTTTAGCAAGGTCCAGGTAGGCTGTGTGGACTACCTTGCCCTTGTCTATGACCTTTGTAACTGTCTCAAAAAAGTCTACCAGGTTTAGGAGACATGACCTACCTTCTACAAATCCAAATTGGGTAGCATCCAGTGTCTGGAGGTTACCTATTTCATTGTTTATGAGTTCCATGATGATATGCTCCATGGCCTTGCAGAACAGGCTTGTCAGGCTAATAGGTCTATAGTTTCTGGGGTCAGTGGGGGTTCCTCTTTTGTGGAGTGGGATGACCGTTGCTGTGTACCATTCTGGGGGCACATAGCCTGTGGTGAGGCTGTGGTTGAAAATGGATTTTAGGTGGGGGGCTAGTTCATTTTGGAGTTCATGTAAGACGCAGCCTGGGATGTTGTCCTGTCCCATGGATGCTGTGTTTTTGGCTTTAGAGAGTGCCATTTTTACTTGTGTGTTTGTGATTGCTGGGGCTTTACAATCATCAGGTATAGTTATGGGCCCTTTGGAAGGTGAGGGGGGTTAAAGTTTGCACTGAACCTGTCTGCCAATATGTTGGCGATATCAGTTGGCTCAGTATACTTTGTGCCATTTTGTTGTAGCTCGGTGCAGATCGGGGTATTGCCATGGAGATTCTTGACATAGCTAAAGAATGCCTTGTGATTGTCTTTAGAATCCGTGGCAATTTTTCTTTCAAAATTGGCTTTGGAGGATTTTATGAGAGATCTTAGTTTATTACTGAGGCTCGTCAGAGAGTTCCTCCATACCTGGGTTTTTACTCTCTTTTGCAACAGTTTCTTCCTTCTGTTGTAGAGTTTGTTAATGGCAGGGGACCACCAGATTGGCTTCCTTTTTTTGGAGGATAGTATCTTGGTTTTGTTGGGGATAGCACGATCCATGCACTCATGCAGGTATTTGTAGAGTGCATTTGTGTAGGATTCAGCAGTCGTGACTGCATTGACTGTGTTATCCATCTGCAGGGGTGTCGCGAAGCTAATCACCTCAGTTTTGAGAAGCATGAAGTTCACTTTGGAACAATTTTTTACAATGGTTTCCTTGTGTGTGGGTTGGGTTGGGATGTGGATATCTAGGGTGATTAGTTTATTGTCTGATCTAACCAGCGAGGAGTTGATCTCGGGCATTGAGCACCAGTCACCCATGTTGGTAATGACCAGGTCCAGAATATTGTTGTCCCTGGTGGGGGGCATTGACTAGTTGATCCAGGGCATTAGAGTTTATGAACTCCAGGAATCGTTGAGCCTGGGGGTTAGTACAAGAGTAGTTTTCTCAGTTAATGTTTGGGTAGTTGAAATCACCCATTAGTATGGTGTTTTGTTGGACTTTCATTGTTTTCCAATGTCCCCAGGAATGAGGAGTGTGGGTCCTGGGCCATGGTGGGGGATCTATAACAAGCTACAATTTGTAATGCATTTTTGCCCTGGGTTAGTTGCACCTGGATGATTTCCGAGGCATCGTATTTTGCAGCTAGCCTGGATGTGTGGATGTCCTTGATGAATATGGACATGCCTCCACCCTTTGTGTTTCAATCTGGGTTTTGTGGCCGAAACATGTGATATGAGTTATAGCCTGGTAGTGCTGGGGTGCTCTCGGGAGCTGTGAACCAGGTCTCAGTCACTGCACAGATATCGATGTTCTCCATTTTGAGGAGTGCTTCGAGTGAGTGCATTTTGAGGTTTAGGCTCTTAGCGTTGAGTAACATTGCCCTCAGTTTTTTGTTTCCTGTAGTTCTTATGGTGGTGATTTTGTCTTTCGAGCCTTGCCTAAAAAAGGCACTATACGGGCGACAAGAACCTTGGCCAATATTCTGAATCCCAGGGGCGACAGATGCAGGCCATCTCTGGTGAAGCATTGTGGCCTGTCGAGCATGCCATCCCAGGTAGACAGATAAAGGATCCCCTTTGAATGACACCAGAAGCTTAGCCAATTGTTGAAGTTGATCATCTTATCCTTATACTGTGGTATCATTTTTGGTGAAGGCAGGATGCTACTCAGGGCTAGGGTCATACCTGCCTGGGCTACAAGATCGGAGAGCTCTTCCATGTCTCTTTTCATGTAATCCAGTGAGGTACGTCTAAGGTCATTTACACCAACATGGACTATGACAGAGTCATATTTGTAATTGCCTTGTAGAGACCAGAGTGCATGCGTTATGTGGCAGATTCTAGCACCCGACAAGCAGCTGACAGTAATCTTCTCCTTGTCCAGCCTGGTACATGGGGCATCGGTGAGCCTGACTATAGTGTCACCTTTCACAAGTGCGTTGGGTAAGTTGTTTTGCCTTATGGGCTGTGGTTGTGCTGTACACCAAGTTTGTGGGCTATGTGTTGTTTCTCCTCAAGAAGAGGAGGAGGAGGAGTGTGAGGGCAGCACCAAGGATCAAATGGTGGAAACTGAAAAAGGGTGATTGTGAGGTGGAATTCAGGGAAGATTTAAGACAGGCACTGGGTGCAGTGAAGAGTTACCAAATAGCTGGGTAACCAGCAGGGCTAGTAAGAGAGACTGCTAGAAAGGTGCTTGGTGTGACATCTGGACATAGGAAGGAGGACAAGGAGACCTGGTGGTGGAATGAGGAAGTACAGGAGAGTATACAGAGAAAGAGGCTGGCGAAGAAGAAGTGGGATTGTCAGAGAGCTGAAGAAAGTAGAGAAGAGTATAAGGAGATGAGGTGCATGGCAAAGAGAGAGGTGGCAAAGGCTAAGCATAAGGCGCATGGAGAATTGTATGAAAGGTTGGGCACTAAGGAGGGAGAAAAGAACCTGTACTGATTAGCTAAACAGAGGGACCGAGCTAGTAAAGATGTGCAGCAGGTAAGGGTGATAAGGGATAATAAGGGAAACGTACTCACAAGCGAGGAGAGTGTGTTGAGCAGATGGAAAGAGTTCTTTGAGGGGCTGATGAATGAAGAGAATGAGAGCGAGAGAAGGCTGGATGATATGCGGATAGTGAATCAGGAAGTAAGGATAGCTATGAAGAGGATGAAGAATGGAAAGGCTGTTGGTTCAGATGACATACCTGTGGATGCTTGGAGGTGTTTAGGAGAAATGGCAGTAGAATTTTTAAACGGATTGTTTAATGAAATATTGGAAAGTGAGAGGATGCCTGAGGAGTGGAGAAAAAGTGTTTTGGTACCAATTTTTAAGAATAAAGGTGATGTGCAGAGCTGTAGTAACTACGGAGGGATAAAATTGATCAGTCACAGCATGAAATTATGAGAAAGAGTAGTGGAAGCTAGGTTAAGAAGGGAGGTGATGATTAGTGATCAGCAGTATGGTTTCATGCCCGGAAAGAGCACTACAGATGTGATGTTTGCTTTGAGAGTGTTGATGGATAAGTACAGAGAAGGTCAGAAGGAGTTGCATTGTGTCTTTGTGGACTTAGAGAAAGCATATGACAGAGTGCCTAGAGAGGAGCTGTGGTATTGTATGAGGAAGTAGGGAGTGACAGAGAAGTATGTAAGAGTGGTACAGGATATGTACAAGGGTAGTGTGACAGCAGTGAGATCTGCAGAGGGAGTGACAGATGCATTTAAGGTGGAGGTGGGATTACATCAAGGATCACCTCTCAGCCCTTTTTTATTTTCAGTGGTGATGGACAAGTTGACAGACGAGATCAGACAGGAGTCCCCGTGAACTATGATGTTTGCAGATGACATTGTAATATGTAGTGAGAGTATGGAACAGGTTGAGAAGACCCTGGAGAGGTGGAGATATGCTCTAGAGAGGAGAGGAATGAAGGTCAACAGGACTAAGACAGAATATATGTGTGTGAATGAGCGGGAGGATAGAGGAATGGTGAGGATGCAGGGAGTAGAGGTGGCAAAGGTGTATGAGTTTAAATACTTGGGATCAACAGTTCAGAGTAATGGTGAGTGTGGAAGAGAGGTGAAGAAGAGAGTACAGGCAGGGTGGAGAGGAGTGTCAGGAGTGATTTGTGACAGACGAGTACTAGTAAAAGTGAAAGGGAAGGTCTACAAGAGGGTAAAATTGATCAGTCACAAGAGGGTAGTGAGACCAGCTATTTTATATGGGCTGGAGACAGTGGCATTGACAAAAAGGCAGGAGTCAGAGCTGGATGTGGCAGAGTTAAAGATGTTAAGAGTTGCACTGGGTGTGACAAGGGTAGACAGGATTAGGAATAAGTATATTAGAGGGTCAGCCCAGGTTGGACGGTTTGGAGACAAAGCCAGAGAGGCGAGATTGCATTGGTTTGGACAGTGCTGAGGAGGGATGCTGGGTATATTGGGAAAAAGATGCTAAGGATGGAGCTGCCAGGTAAGAGGAAAAGAGGAAGGCCTAAAGGAAGGCCTAAGATAAGGTTTATGAATGTGGTTAGAGAGGACATGCAGGTGGTTGGTGTCACAGAGCAAGATGCAGAGGACAGGAAGAAATGGAAACAGATGATCTGCTGTGGTGACCCCTAATGGGAACAGCCGAATGAAAAGAAGATTGTGTCCTGGCAAAAGGAATAACACAGACTTGCCACTGATTGCAGTGGGTTAGTAATGCCAGACTTCAGAGGTTCATAACTTATGTTGTTCAGAAAATGCATGTTGATGCAAATTATGTTATTCTATTAACTTTTAAGCAAATTGGAGTAATATTTAAACATTGTCCATGATTTTGAAAATTTGCTTCTCATTATTTTGCCTTTCTCAAGAATTCTTCAACAAAGAAGTTGAGCAATTTGCCATAAATACAGTATCTGCCTCCATAAAAGAATGTTGGTACCATCCCTCACAAATGTACAGAATTTTGCAGAATGTGTAGATATTTGACTCATATTCATTTGGTTTGTTCCTTATACAATTTTTGGTTTTCTGGCATATCACTGAAGATGGAGATGGATGGGCTGGGCGATGAGAAAGTTGTGGCTTAGGGTCCCCCCAAACTGTACCAAATTAGGCCCCACAGTTGTTAGGGACGGTCCTGGACATAACTAACTGGTTGAGAGAAATCCTATGCTATTAGAAAGTGAAAATAAATGAATTTTACCAAAATTGGTTTTCAGTGCATTTGTAGTACTTTATTAATCCACATTTAGCATTTGGCACTTTTTTCAGAAAGCTGGAAGACAGCTGATGTTACAACTTTGTCAAGCCTAGTATATACAGACCAGATGTACAGCTGTCTCCACTGAATTGCTGAAAAGGCCAAAGTCTCCCAATTAAATAAATTATCTGTTCAATGATTTTCAGTATGGATTCAGGAAGGAGCACAGCATAACTATAAATTGCTAACTTTCACAGATTGTATTTATTGAGCTCTGGACAAAGGAGACATTACTCAAGTTGTATTTGTGGAGCTCTCTAAGGCCTTTGAGTCATTCAGTTGTATCAGCTTCTCAGGAAACTATCTGTTTATGGCTTGTTTTGCTTCACTGGTTCTGTATATCTTGTAGGAGATTGTTTTGAGTCACTGTTGGTCAAATAAGTTCTCTGTTCCAAACAATCAAGACAGGAGCACCTCAACACCTAGGGCTTGGCCCTTTGCTCCTTACATTATCATTGTCTGTTTTCATTTAAAACTCAAGAACATTAATACTGTCCAGAGTTGGTTATGTCAATATCTGGATACCCTCTTCCATGTAAGAGAAAAATGTCAAGCAGTAACCTACCTACTACATCATTGCCTGAGTTTGCAACAACTATGACTCAAACCCAACCTAGGTAGGATCAAGTTAATGTTTTGGCAGACAGAAGTGCCTCAGCTTACTTAAGTTTGTCCTCACAATCTTGGTAGCAATGTTCTTAAAAACATGCAAGCCAATAAATACCTGAAAGTCTGTGCTGACCCAGCTTTAACATTCATTCATTTCACACATAATAAAAGTTCTAAAAAAATAGGTTCATAGGTGTTTACTACGCTAACAACCACAAAAAGCTTTTTAAGCCTAGCCATGCATCCCAAATCTTTGACAAGTTCTGGTACCCTTAATTAGTGTAAGTAGGGAGTTGGGCGATGAACTTTTTAAAATCAGTGGCCTGGGAGATTGAACCATTTACAGGCTGTGTGTGTTCATTAGACACACAGGTGCCAAACCAGGGATGAATTTCCTGTTTTCCATAAAATGTTCCAAGTTACACTTGACTTGGGTTGGGGATGAACTTTGCTTCACATAGATGGGGAGCCTATTTCACAGAAGGGGTAGTCTCTGGGATATATATCTGTTTCTCCAGGAGGTCCTATTTATATCACAGGTAAGGTTTAAGTGTTTAGAACAGGTAATTCTCGTGTTCTTTGTTTTGTGGATATGCAGGAGGTCCATCAGGGCGGGGTTCGACAATGCCTTGCATGCCAGGCATATATTTCCCCTCAATAGCCTGTAGGAGACAGAATACAGGGATAGGGCCTTGAGGCAGTCTGCATAGGACATGTTACTTATGTCCTGTATTCTTTTAGTGAAGAAACTCTGTGGATATTTCATTTGTTGGATGTGCCTAGCTAGGTACATACCAAAGTGGGTATTGTACTCAATGTTAGGTCTGATGAATGTTGAATATAGTGGAACAATGACCTCCTTGGACCTACATGCCATGCCTTTGTTTTTAAATTGCACAACATAGAATAATTTCCTCACTACTGTAGACATGTGGTGCTTGAAGGCTTCATTGTTATCTGTGTGTGTCCCCAAGTCCCTCACTACTGAGTCGACCCTTAAGGATGTATTGTCAATATGATAGCTACCGGGGGTGGATAAGTTCCCAAAGGATACTACTATGCATTTCTTGGCATTTAGATTTCATCCATGGTTGTGAAACAAGTTATTTATGTCGGCGCTTACTAAAGAAATTTAGTGTCAGTGGGGGATTCTATGACTGCTTATAATTTGCAGTCTTCTGCACATTTGGTCATCCAGAGGCCTTTGACATTGGCCTTAACTTCAGGGATGTCAGCGGCAAAAAAAACAATGCCTGATTGGAGTATTGTGTCAAATGCCTTGACTGGGTCAAGGTAGGTAATGTGAGCCAGTTTGCCATCACCCATTGCTTTGTTGACCTTTTCAAAGAAGTCTACCATGCTGAGTAGGTATGACCTGCTGTTGGCAAAACCAAATTGGGTTGAATCCAGTGTCTGGAGGTTTCCTATGTCATTATGGATCATTCCATGATAACTCTTTTTTATGGCTTGAGACTAATGAGACTTAGGTGTTTTCAGGGTCTGTACATGGCCCACCTTTGTGCAGAGGGATGACTGTTGCTGTTCTCCATTCACGAGACACATAGCCTGTTTGAAGGCTACAGTTAAATAGTAATTCCAGAGGGCCTGATAGGTCATCTTTCATGCTATTTAGAAGGCATTCTGGGATATTGTCTGGGCTCATCGATGCAGTGTTCTTGGCCTTAGGGAGAGAGCATTGAAGACTTGTTCACTAGTGATAGTAGCATAATTATATTTGATGGTATTTCCTGAGGGGAGGTTGAAGGGGAGAAAAGGGTAGAAGATGAATTTGTCTGCCAGTATATCTGCAACATTTTCTGGCTTCTCTCTTTTTAATTTCTCCAAGTCTTTTGGGTTTCTAATACAATGATGAGAATGGACCCCATTCCTAAGTAAAAGCATGATTAAAGTTCATGAAATTAGTATTGTTTCAATCGTTGATGTTAGCCAGAAGTACTCTTCGCAGCACATGCAATGTGCCCAGTACTGAATTCTTCTGCAAGTTATATGATGTTACATGCATCAGTAACATATCTCAGTACAATTGTAAATTTTTTTTATAAGACCCATTGCACCTACTACTGTTGGAACTGTCTGAGTATCCTTCTTCCACATTGCCCTTTTTTCTGTCTGCAAATCCTTGTATTTTATGACTTTGTGTCTGTTTGTATGTAAGATAGTGTAGTCGCTGGGTATAGCAATTTAAATGATCAAAGTTACTTTTGTCTTCTTTCATGGAATACTATATCTGTTTTTCTCGCACCTATTTTTTTGAATGGTTGGTAACGGGTGATCCCCATGTGATATAAAGTTCATCATTTTCTATAATGCTTTGTGGCTCATCCAGTGTTTTTCAGCTACTTAAATATTATAATGTTTGCACAATCCCCAGTGCAACAATCTTGCCCATTATTATGCCATTCAGTATACAGTCCTTTTGTCATTAGTATATCACAACCAGCAACAAGTTGTGTGGCTGTTTCCAATTCTATTTTACAAAACCTACATTTGTCTGTTTCTCCCACATGCTCAATGGACTTTGTAAACTAACCCGTATGTAGTCCACTATATAGGGCCACCAATATTAACTTTTTGTCTCTTGGTTTAAAATCAACTCTCCTTAACTATTCCTGCATTCCAACCTGAACAACATGAGGTTGTTTCAAGAGATTTCTATACTTGCAACTATATTTATGCCTTTTCCACATTTCTTGCCTTCTCATCTGGTCCTTCACCTTATATTCTTTCTTTTGTTTTGCCACTTTCAGTTGCTGCCTGATTTTATCTACTTCTGGTTTGATTTCCATTCCTACTTGACACCGATATGCTTCTGCTAAATTAAGCAGAAGTCATCTTAGACTTATTCTCCTCATGTTTTAAAACTTTCACTACATTTGGGTCTTGGTATACACTGATTTTTATAAATCATTTGATAAGTATAAATCATCCTTCTTGTTTTCCTGTCCACCTGATCCAACACCCTTTGGGGCCAGTCAAGCACTCCAAAACTATAGGTTAGGACAAGAAGAGCAAATTGGTTTACAGCTTGGACTTTGTTCCTAGATATCAGCATTGTTTTCAGTATTCATAGGTTCATAGGTTCATAGGTAGGTACTAGGCTATTGGCTCTAGGGCCTATATAAGCCTAGCCAAAGGTACCCTGGCTTTCGCCACCCAAGAAAATTATTTTCCTATGCCACTGTCGAGCAGAGCCACAGAAGTGATCCCTGGGGTGAATTTCCTATCTCCCATCCAATCATCAAGATTTTTCTTGAAGAGTGCTAATGAGGAGCTTTGTTTGATATAGATAGCTAGTTTGTTCCAGAGTATGGGAAGTCTCTGGGACAGGAATCTATCCCTCCAGCATGTTCTGTTTATTGTGGTGACGGGGTTTAGGTCCCTAGAGCGTGTAGCTCATAGGGATTGGAATTTCTTTAAGTGGAGCATGTCTAAAAGCTCTGGGTTTGACATAGCTTTGTGTGTTAGGCAGAGATCGCCTCTGAGTAGGTGATATGCAATGGAGTAAAGCTGCAGTTTTTTGAGACGGTCTGCATAGGGCATCTCTTTGAGGCCGGTAATCCTTTTTGTGAGGTATTTCTGTGGCCTTTCCAGTTGTTGTAGATGTCTTGTGAGGTACATACCAAAATGGGCATTGTACTCTATAATGGGTCTAATGAGTGATGAGTAGAGAGGAACAATGACCTCTTTTTTCCTGGATGAGAAACCTTTTGTGATGAGGTGTGCCACATAGAAGGATTTCCTGACTACTGTGGTGATGTGATTATCAAAGGAAAGACTACTGTCCACCTGTGTCCCAAGGTCTCTTATCACACTTTCGGTGTTAAGTAGACTACCACCTATGTGGTAGTTCATAGGTACTGAGTTTTTACCAAAACGGACGACAATGCACTTTTTGGCATTGAGCTTGAGGCCATAGCTTTGACACCAGGCATCTGTCTCAGCGAGGCCCTTTTGTAGGATGTCTACATCTTTTGGAGTTTTGATTATGGCTCCTAGTTTGCAGTCATCTGCGAACTTCGTTAGCCAAAGACCTTCTGTGTTGGCCTGTACTTCAGAGAAGTAGATACCAAACAGGAGAGGACCCAGGACTGAACCCTGTAGTACTCCACTTGTCACTGGTCTGAAGTTGGATTTGGAGTCTTCTACTTTCACAGTGTAGGTTCTGTCAGTGAGCCAGTTGGCAACCCATCTTGTGACATAGGGATTTATACCTAGTTTAGTGAGTTTATCTATAATTCCAGAGTGGGGAATGGAGTCAAAAGCCTTGATGAGATCTAGATAGGCTGTGTGAACCACCTTACCCTCATCTACGGCTTTGGTGACTTCTTCAAAGAAATCTATCAGGTTTAGGAGACATGATCTGCCTTTTACATACCCGAACTGGGTGGGGTCCTGAGTTTGGAGATTACCAATGTCATTGTTTATAAGTTCCATGATGATACGCTCCATAGCCTTGCAGACCAGGCTCGTTAGGCTAATGGGGTGGTAGTTTCCAGGGTTTGTGGTGGCTCCCCCTTTGTGGAGTGGGATAACTGTCGCTGTACACCATTCAGTGGGCACATAGCCTGAGGTGAGGCTATGACTGAACATGGTACTTAGGTGGGGTGCCAGTTCATTCTGTAGTTCATGTAGAACACAGCCTGGGATGTCGTCAGGTCCCATGGATGCTGTGTTCTTGGCTTTGGATAGTGTTTTTTTTACCTGTGCAGCTGTGATTACAGGAACTTTGCATTCTCCTGGTATAGAGATGGGCCCTTTAGGGGATGACAGGGGGGTAAAGTTAGCACTGAACCTATCTGCCAGGATGTTGGCAATATCAGCTGGTTTTGTATATTTAGTGCCATTGTGCTGTAACTCAGAGCAGATCTGAGTGTTGCCACTGAAATTCTTGACATAGCTAGAGAATGCTTTGTGGTTGTCTTTAGAGTCAGTGGCGATTTTGTTTTCATAACTAGCTTTGGAGGATTTTATGAGGGATCTCAGCTTCTTACAGAGGCTGACCAGGGAGTTTCTCCAATCATGGGATTTTACTCTCTTTTGCAACAGTTTCTTTCTTCTCTTGTAGAGTTTGTTTATGGCAGCGGACCACCAGATTGGCTTCCATTTTTTGGAGGATAGCATCTTGGTTCTGTTAGGGATTGCACGATCCATGCATTCGTGTAAGTGCTTATAAAGTGCATTTGTGTAGGATTCAGCAGTCATACCTCTATTGTCCATCAGCATGGGTGTCGTGAAGTTTGCCACTTCTGTCTTAAGAAGGGTGAAGTTGGCTTTGGAGAAATTTTTTACTGTGGTTTCCCTAATGGGGGGTGGGGGAGGAATGTGGATGTCTAGGGTGATTAGCTTGTGGTCGGATCTGACCAACGAGGAATTGACCTCTGGTGTGGAGCACCGGTTGCCCATGCTGGTAATAACCAGGTCTAGGATATTGCTGCCCCTGGTGGGGGTGTGGATAAGTTGATCCATGGCATTGGAATTTATGAATTCCAGAAAACGTTGAGCACAAGAGTTGGTACATGAGAAATTTTCCCAGTTAATGGTAGGGTAGTTGAAATAGCCCATTATTAGGGTGTTAGGTTGTACCCTAATATTTTCCAGTGTATTAAGAAATGAGGAGTGGGAATCCTGGGGCATGGTGGGGGATCTGTAGCAAGCTACAATTTGGATTGCGGTCTTGCCCAGAGTTAGTTGCACTTGGATAATCTTGGATGCATTATGCTGAGCAACTAGCCTGGAGGTGTGGATATCCATAATGAATATGGACTCGCCTTCGCCTTTAGTGTTTCAGTCCAGGTTAGGTGGCCGAAAACTGTGGTATGAATTATAGCCTGGTAATGCAAGGATACTCTCTGGAGCCTTGAAACAGGTGTCTGTCACTGCACAGATGTCGATGTTCTCCATTTTAAGGAGTGCCTTGAGAGAGTGCATTTTGAGGTTTAGATTTCTAGCATTGAGTAGCAATACCCTCAGATTCTTCTTGCCTGTACCTGTTAGGGTGGTGAATTTGTCATTTGAACCTTGCCTAAAAAAGGCACTATAGGGGTGGCTAGAGCCTTAGCCAGTATCCAAAATCCCAGGGGTGACAGGTGCAGGCCTTCTCTGGCAAAGCATCGTGGCTTGTTGATCATGTCATCCCAGGCAGACAGATACTGGATCCCCTTAGAATGACACCAGAAGCTTAGCCACTTGTTGAACTCAATCATTTTGTCCTTGTACTGTGGTATCATTCTGGGTGATGGCAGGATGCTACTCAGGGCTAGGGTCATACCTGCTTGGGCTACATGATCAGACAGCTCCTCCATGTCCCTTTTCATGTAGTCCAAGGAGGTACTTCTCATGTCATTCACACCAACATGGACAATGACAGAGTCATATTTGTACTTGTTGTGGAGTGACCTGAGTGCATGCGTTATGTGGTGGATCCTGGCACCCGACAGGCAGCTGACAGTAACTTTCTCCTTGTTTAGCCTGGTGAGTGGAACATCAGTGTGCCTGACTATAGAGTCACCTATGACTAGAGTGTTGGGTACGTTGTTATGCCTTATGGGCTGTGGTTGAATGGCACACTGAGTTTGTGGGCTATGTGTCATTTGGGTTGTGTTGGGGGGGGTGGAGGTTGCTTGTGTTTCTGCTTTGGAGGTCCCTGTTGCTTGGGCAGGTTTTTACTGAGAGCCTCCGTGAATGTAGGTGTGTGTTTTGTGTTTCTATGTGTGTGTTTTGGTGGTGTAGGTTTTGAGGGACTATGTGCTGAGTGTGGTGTGGTGCAAGTGTTTACCTTCTCCTCTTGACTGTCTAGTCCAGTCTTGGGTGAAGAGAGCTTTGCTTCCAGTTTGGCTATATAAATGCATCTCTCACAGGTTGTAGTGTTGGGTGGTAGTAGGAGAGGGTTGTCTGTGTACATGAGGCAATTACTGCATTGCCCCAAGATGCCCAGATTCATCAGGTAGACAGGAGAAAACACCGGGAGCTGACCCTTAAACATACCTGGATAGGTGCTTATTTGTTAAGTACTAGAAACTGTTTTCCTCTAGACAGTGAGGAAAGTTAAGTGCTGTAGTAATTTGTAGCTCATTTAGTGCTTACAATAAGTTCTGAACAAGTGCTGAGCTCAAAGAAACAGACGAGTGCTGAAACAAAAAAATTGGCTAGTTCTAAGAAACAAAATTAAGCTAGAAGGATTCCCTCCAACACAGAAGGCTTGGGGGCCTAGAAGCCTTCAAATAGTCCTGGGCACAGCAAATCTATATCCAGGCTAGACTACCCACAGGAAAGGCAGGAAACAAGCTTAGAAATTTTTTTTTTTAATTTTGGTCTTCTAAAATATTCCTTATTAAGTTTTATTTACATTTGTTCATGTTTTAGTGTTGATCCTTCATCGATTCCCAAATATTCATACACTCCCTGTTGCTCACATTATTTTATATCACTTTCCTGTACCAGGCTGATGTTTTCTGGGTGATGCAGCTTTCCTGCTTTAAAGATTGCTTTTGCATATTTATCAAGACCAAATGACATTCTTAGGTTCATAGGTTCATAAGTAGGTACTAGGCTATTGGCCCTAGGGCCTATGTAAGCCTAGCCAAAAGGTACCCTGGCTTTCGCCACCCAAGAAAATTATTTTCCTGTGTCACTGTCGAGCAGACCCACAGAAGTGATCCCTGGGGTGAATTTCCTATCTCCCATCCAATCATCAACATTTTTCTTGAAGAGTGCTAATGAGGAGCTTTGTTTGATATAGATAGGTAGTTTGTTCCAGAGTATGGGAAGTCACTGGGGCAGGAATCTATCCCTCCAGCATGTTCTGCTTATTGTGATGACAAGGTTTAGGTCCTGAGAGCATATAGATTGGAGGGATAGGGATTTCTTTAAGTGGATCATGTCCAAAAACTCTGGGTTTGACATAGCTTTGTGTGTTAGGCAGAGATCGCCTCTGAGTAGGCGATATGCGACAGAGCAAAGCTGTAGTTTTTTGAGATGTCTGCTTAGGGCATCTGTTTGATGCCGGTAATCCTCTTTGTGAGGTATTTCTGCGGCCTTTCAAGTTGTTGTAGATGTCTTGTGAGGTACATACCAAAAGGGGCATTGTACTCTATAATAGGGCTAATGAGTGACGAGTAGAGGGGAACAATGACCTCTTTTTTCCTGGATGAGAAACCTTTTGTGATGAGGTGTGCCACGTAGAAGGATTTCCTGCCTACTGTGGCGATGCGATTTTCAAAGGAGAGACTACTGTCCACCTGTGTCCCAAGGACTCTTATCACGCTTTCACTGTTAAGTAGACTATTGCCTATGTGGTAGTTAATGGGTACAGAGTTTTTACCAAAAGGGATGACAATACACTTTTTGGCATTGAGTTTGAGGCCATGGCTTTGACACCAGGCATCTGTCTCGGTGAGGCCCTTTTGTAGGATGTTCACATCTTTTGGAGTTTTGATTATGGCTCCTAGTTTGCAGTCATCTGCGAACTTCATTAGCCAAAGACCTTCTGTGTTAGCCTGTACTTCAGAGAAGTAGATACCAAACAGGAGAGGACTCAGGACTGAACCCTGTGGTACTCCACTTCTCACTGTTCTGAAGTTGGATTTTGAGTCTGCTACTTTCACAGCGTGGGTTCTGTCAGTGAGCCAGTTGACAACCCAACTTGTGACATAGGGATTTATACCTAGTTTAGTGAGTTTATCTATAATTCCAGAGTGGGGAACGGTGTTGAAAGCCTTGACGAGATCTAGATAGGCTGTGTGAACCACCTTACCCTCATCTATGGCTTTGGTGACTTCTTCAAAGAAGTCTATCAGGTTTAGGAGACATGATCTGCCTTTTACAAACCCGAACTGGGTGGGGTCCTGAGTTTGGAGATTACCAATGTCATTGTTTATAAGTTCCATGATGATACGCTCCATAGCCTTGCAGACCAGGCTCGTTAGGCTAATGGGGTGGTAGTTTCCAGGGTTTGTGGTGGTTCCCCCTTTGTGGAGTGGGATAACTGTCGCTGTACTCCATTCAGTGGGCACATAGCCTGAGGTGAGGCTATGATTGAACATGGTACTTAGGTGGGGTACCAGTTCGTTCTGTAGTTCATGTAGAACACAGCCTGGGATGTCGTCAGGTCCCATGGATGCTGTGTTCTTGGCTTTGGATAGTGTGTTTTTTACCTGTGCAGCTGTGATTACAGGAACTTTGCATTCTCCTGGTATAGAGAAGGGCCCTTTAGGGGATGACAGGGGGGTAAAGTTAGCACTGAACCTATCTGCCAGGATGTTGGCAATATCAGCTGGTTTTGTATATTTAGTGCCATTGTGCTGTAACTCAGAGCAGATCTGAGTGTTGCCATTGAAATTCTTGACATAGCTAGAGAATGCTTTGTGGTTGTCTTTAGAGTCAGTGGCGATTTTGTTTTCATAACTAGCTTTGGAGGATTTTATGAGGGATCTCAGCTTCTTACTGAGGCTGACCAGGGAGTTTCTCCAATCATGGGATTTTACTCTCTTTTGCAACAGTTTCTTTCTTCTGTTGTAGAGTTTGTTTATGGCAGCGGACCACCAGATTGGCTTCCATTTTTTGGAGGATAGCATCTTGGTTCTGTTAGGGATTGCATGATCCATGCACTCGTGTAAGTGCTTATAAAGTGCATTTGTGTAGGATTCAGCAGTCATACCTCTATTGTCCATCAGCATGGGTGTCGTGAAGTTTGCCACTTCTGTCTTAAGAAGCGTGAAGTTGGCTTTGGAGAAATTTTTTACTGTGGTTTCCCTAATGGGGGTGGGGGAGGGATGTGGATGTCTAGGGTGATTAGCTTTTGGTCGGATCTGACCAACAAGGAATTGACCTCTGGTTTGGAGCACCGGTTGCCCATGTTGGTAATAACCAGGTCTAGGATATTGCTGCCCCTGGTGGGGGTGTGGATAAGTTGATCCATGGCATTGGAATTTATGAATTCCAGAAAACGTTGAGCACAAGAGTTGGTACATGAGAAATTTTCCCAGTTAATGGTAGGGTAGTTGAAATAGCCCATTATTAGGGTGTTAGGTTGTACCCTAATATTTTCCAGTGTATTAAGAAATGAGGAGTGGGAATCCTGGGGCATGGTGGGGGATCTGTAGCAAGCTACAATTTGGATTGCGGTCTTTCCCAGAGTTAGTTGCACTTGGATAATCTCGGATGCATTATGCTGAGCAACTAGCCTGGATGTGTGGATATCCTTAATGAATATGGACTCGCCTCCACCTTTAGTGTTTCGGTCCAGGTTAGGTGGCCGAAAGGTGTGGTATGAATTATAGCCTGGTAATGCAGGGGTACTCTCTGGAGCCTTGAACCAGGTGTCTGCCACTGCACAGATTCCGATGTTCTCCATTTTAAGGAGTGCCTCGAGAGAGTGCATTTTGAGGTTTAGATTTCTAGCATTGAGTAGCAATACCCTCAGATTCTTCTTGCCTGTACCTGTTAGGGTGGTGAATTTGTCATTTGAACATTGCCTAAAAAAGGCACTATAGGTGTGGCTAGAGCCTTAGCCAGTATCCAAAATCCCAGGGGCGACAGGTGCAGGCCATCTCTGGAAAGGCATCGTGGCTTATTGATCATGTCATCCCAGGCAGACAGATACTGGATCCCCTTAGAATGACACCAGAAGCTTAGCCACTTGTTGAAGTCAATCATTTTGTCCTTGTACTGTGGTATCATTCTGGGTGATGGCAGGATGCTACCCAGGGCTAGGGTCATACCTGCTTGGGCTACATGATCAGACAGCTCCTCCATGTCCCTTTTCATGTAGTCCAAGGAGGTACTTCTCAGGTCATTCACACCAACATGGACAATGACAGAGTCATATTTGTACTTGTTGTGGAGTGACCTGAGTGCATGCGTTATGTGGTGGATCCTGGCACCCGACAGGCAGCTGACAGTAACTTTCTCCTTGTTTAGCCTGGTGAGTGGAACATCAGTGTGCCTGACTATAGAGTCACCTATGACAAGAGTGTTGGGTACGTTGTTATGCCTTATGGGCTGTAGTTGAGTGGCACACTGAGTTTGTGGGCTATGTGTCATTTGGGTTGTGTTGGGAGGGGGGTGGAGGTTGCTTGTGTTTCTGCTTTAGAGGTCCCTGTTGCTTGGGCAGGTTTTTACTGAGAGCCTCCACGAATGTAGGTGTGTGTTTTGTGTTTCTATGTGTGTGTTTTGGTGGTGTAGGTTTTGAGGGACTATGTGCTGAGTGTGGTGTGGTGCAAGTGTTTACCTTCTCCTCTTGACTGTCTAGTCCAGTCTTGGGTGAAGAGAGCTTTGCTTCCAGTTTGGCTATATAAATGCATCTCTCACAGGTTGTAGTGTTGGGTGGTAGGAGGAGAGGGTTGTCTGTGTACATGAGGCAATTACTGCATTGCCCCAAGATGCCCAGATTCATCAAGTAGACAGGAGAAAACACCGGGAGCTGACCCTTAAACATACCTGGATAGGTGCTTATTTGTTAAGTACTAGAAACTGCTTTCCTCTAGACAGTGAGGAAAGTTAAGTGATGTAGTAATTTGTAGCTTATTTAGTGCTTACAATAAGTTCTGAACAAGTGCTGAGCTCAAAGAAACAGACGAGTGCTAAAACAAAAAATTGGCTAGTTCTAAGAAACAAAATTAAGCTAGAAGGATTCCCTCCAACACAGAAAGGCTTGGGGGCCTAGAAGCCTACAAATAGTCCTGGGCACAGCAAATCTATATCCAGGCTAGACTACCCACAAGAAAGGCAGGAAACAAGCTTAGAATTTTTTTTTTTTTTTTTTAATTTTGGTCTTCTAAAATATTCCTTATTAAGTTTTATTTACATTTGTTCATGTTTTAGTGTTGATCCTTCATCGATTCCCAAATATTCATACACTCCCTCTTGCTCACATTATTTTATATCACTTTCCTGTATCAGGCTGATGTTTTCTGGGTGATGCAGCTTTCCTGCTTTAAAGATTGCTTTTGCATATTTATCAAGACCAAGTGACATTCTTAGGTTCATAGGTTCATAAGTAGGTACTAGGCTATTGGCCCTAGGGCCTATGTAAGCCTAGCCAAAAGGTACCCTGGCTTTCACCACCCAAGAAAATTATTTTCCTGTGTCACTGTCGAGCAGACCCACAGAAGTGATCCCCGGGGTGAATTTCCTATCTCCCATCCAATCATCAATATTTTTCTTGAAGAGTGCTAATGAGGAGCTTTGTTTGATATAGATAGGTAGTTTGTTCCAGAGTATGGGAAGTCTCTGGGACAGGAATCTATCCCTCCAGCATGTTCTGCTTATTGTGATGACAAGGTTTAGGTCCTGAGAGCATGTAGCTTGGAGGGATAGGGATTTCTTTAAGTGGACCATGTCCAAAAACTCTGGGTTTGACATAGCTTTGTGTGTTAGGCAGAGATCGCCTCTGAATAGGCGATATGCGACAGAGCAAAGCTGTAGTTTTTTGAGACGGTCTGCTTAGGGCATCTGTTTGAGACCGGTAATCCTCTTTGTGAGGTATTTCTGCAGCCTTTCAAGTTCTTGTAGATGTCTTGTGAGGTACATACCAAAAGGGGCATTGTACTCTATAATAGGGCTAATGAGTGACGAGTAGAGGGGAACAATGACCTCTTTTTTCCTGGATGAGAAACCTTTTGTGATGAGGTGTGCCATGTAGAAGGATTTTCTGCCTACTGTGGCGATGCGATTTTCAAAGGAGAGACTACTGTCCACC
This sequence comes from Protopterus annectens, assembly GCF_019279795.1. NCBI lineage: Eukaryota > Metazoa > Chordata > Ceratodontiformes > Protopteridae > Protopterus > Protopterus annectens. Next base: position 1,914,911,749 of record NC_056732.1, read on the forward strand.
TGTGTCCCAAGGTCTCTTATCACACTTTCGGTGTTAAGTAGACTATCGCCTATGTGGTAGTTAATGGGTACAGAGTTTTTACCAAAAGGGATGACAATACACTTTTTGGCATTGAGCTTTAGGCCATGGCTTTGACACCAGGCATCTGTCTCAGTGAGGCCCTTTTGTAGGATGTTCACATCTTTTGGAATTTTGATTATGGCTCCTAGTTTGCAGTCATCTGCGAACTTCATTAGCCAAAGACCTTCTGTGTTAGGCTGTACTTCAGAGAAGTAGATACCAAACAGGAGAGGACTCAGGACTGAACCCTGTGGTACTCCACTTGTCACTGTTCTGAAGTTGGATTTGGAGTCTGCTACTTTCACAGTGTGGGTTCTGTCAGTGAGCCAGTTGGCAACCCATCTTGTGACATAGGAATTTATACCTAGTTTAGTGAGTTTATGTATAATTCCAGAGTGGGGGATGGTGCCAAAAGCCTTGGCGAGCTCTAGATAGGCTGTGTGAACCACCTTACCCTCATCTACGGCTTTGGTGACCACTCAAAGGAGTCTATCAGGTTTAGGAGACATGATCTGCCTTTTACAAACCCAAAATGGGTGGGGTCCTGAGTTTGGAGAATACCAATGTCATTGTTTATAAATTCCATGATGATACACTCCATAGCCTTGCAGACCACACTCATCAGGCTAATGCGGTGGTAGTTTCCGGGGTCTGTTGTGGCTCAACCTTTGTAGAGTGGGATAACCGTCGCTGTGCACCATTCAGTGGGCACATAGCCTGAGGTGAGGCTATGATTGAACATGGTATTTAGGTGGTGTGCCAGTTCGTTCTGTAGTTCATGTAGAACTCAGCCTGGTATGTTGTCAGGTCCCATGGATGCTGTGTTCTTGGCTTTGGAGAGTGTGTTCTCTCCCTGTGCAGCTATGATTACAGGAACATTGCATTCTTCTGGTATAGAGATGGGCCCTTTAGGGGATGAGAGGGGAGTAAAGTTAGCACTGAACCTATCTGCCAGGATGTTGTCAATATCCGTTGGTTCTGTATATTTTGTGCCATTGTGCTGTAACTCAGGGCAGATCTGAGTGCTGCCATTGAGATTCTTGACATAGCTATAGAATGCTTTGTGGTTGTCTTTAGAGTAACTGGCAATTTTGTTTTCGTAACTAGCTTCAGAGGATTTTATGAGGGATCTTATCTTCTTACTGAGGCTGACCAGGAAGTTCCTCCAATCATGGGATTTTACTCTTTTTTGCAACAGTTTCTTTCTTCTGTTGTAGAGTTTGTTTATGGCAGGGGACCACTAGATTGGCTTTCTTTTTTGGGAGGATAGCATCTTGGTTCTGTTAGGGATTGCACGATCCATGCACTTGTGTAAGTGCTTATAAAGTGCATTTCATCTGAAAAAGTTTTGGCCACTTGCAGTTGTGCTTTCAGTTCCTCATCTGATGGTGAGAAGTCTTTACACTTGATTGTCTTTTGTAAGACAAATTGTAGCCATAATGTAATCTATTAAGTAAATAGCTTAATGAGTTAGGGGCAAGACAAAAGAGCAGTGGTGACAGTCACCCTGGAATATCCCCTTTGAATTTTTATCCCTGGAATAATAATTTGTCCTTTATCATGGCTTAACTGCAAAGTGGTTTTCCACTGTTTCATGGTTGCTGTAATTAAATCAATCAGTGTAGGGTGTATCTTATACATTTTTAAGAACTCTTTTATCCATGAATGCTGGATATTGTTAAATGCTTTTTGTAGTCTATCTATGCCATATAACTTTATTTAACAACAAATGATCCTTTGTTTCATATGACTTTCTTTTGTTACCTTTTTGTTTTATTGCCATGATCGCGTTTTCTTCTAAATGACTATATACTGTTAGCATCAATTCCAGTAAATACTTTTTACATCATCAGATGTCAGTTTATTGGTCTTTACTTTTTAGGGTAGCTTGCAGGTTCACTTTTAAGTAGAAGTATTATTTTTCCTCTGTTAACCAGGTTGGTGCCTATTCAGGGTGTTCATATAAATAGTTCTTACTCATGGCTAAATCTTCATATAAAGATGTTAATACTTTAACCAGAAGTCAGGTACTGTACCTGGGCCTGAGATTTTTCCAAATATGAGCTTTTCTTAATTTTGTTTAAAATTTTCTGGCCATTACTTCATCCCTTTTCATATCCTGTACAGTTGAACTTCTTATTCTCAGTAGAGGTGGCTCCATTAACAATGAGATCTACACACAATTGTGTATTTCTTTTGAGGTTGCAGACATAGCTAAAGAATGCCTGTGTTGTCCCTGGCCTGGGAGGCCAGATTTACCCTCAAATTTGTTTTCAGTAGATTTTATTTATCCCCTGAATTGTTTGCTTAGTTGGATGAGAAAGCTTTTATCCTTCTGTGTTCTACAACTCCCAATTTTTACCATGATTCTCTTCCTTCTGTTATACAGCCTACTGATGTTGTGATTCTACCAGGGTAGCTTTTTTTTCACTTAGTTCTGTATTTATTCCTGATGGGAACAGTTGCCTCATTTCAGCTATTAACATGCTTATATAGGGTTTCTGTGAACAGTTCCACATAAGTAGCAGTGTTCACAAGGTTTATGGGGCTGTAAATTTTGCCAGGTTATCACTTAATAGTAGAGAGTTAGCCTTGGAGTAGTTCCTGAACATTCCAGTGTTAGCGGGAATTCTGTTACTTCAAAGGAGACCATCTTGTGGTCTGACTTTACCAGAGAATACATTAAACTAGGGTGTGTGTAGGGCTCTCCCATATTAGTGAGGACCAGATCCGGTATATTTCCATCTCCCTGGTTTGGTTCAGGGAGTTTGCATTATTTAATTTGATGGTGAGTGTTCCCAGTAAGCTTAAATATATGTTATAGTTTTCCTGGGTCATAGAGGGGAACCTATAGCTTGCAAGGAAATGGAATGGGATTTTCCTTGTGATGATATGAAGATGGGGAAGCTCAAGTGCATCATCCTGTTTGACCAACCATGAGGTATATTTATTTTAGAAGTAAATCAAGGCATCGTGAACAGTAACACCTTTAGATTTTCTTTGGTTTGATTAGCTATGTCAGAAGTACTTTTAGTTTGGCATTGCCTATGAAGGCAGTATGAAAAAGGTCAATGTCTTAGCTAATATTCAAAGCCAAGAGACCATCCCTGGTAAAGCAGCACGGTCTGTTGACCATCTCCCTCTATGCTGAGAAATAATACATCCCCTTATAATGACACCAGAAATTAAGTTATTATTAAAGTCAGTCATCTTCTCTTCATAGTGCCTTGGAGAAGGCAAAATGCTGCTCAAAGCTAGGCTCATACCAGCATGGGACACATATTTGGACATCTTTATGATGTCTCTCTTGATATAGTCTAGATAGGTATGTCTTAGGTCATTTACACCCACATGGATTATGACTGAGTCATACTGGTGGTCTAATGCCCTGAGTGCATCCATAATGTGGTAGATCCTGGCCCCTGATAAGCAACAGACCATGACTTTCCCCTTAGTCAGCCTGGTGAGAGAGGCATTAGTGTTTCTCAAAATGGAGTCTCCAATGACCAGAATGTTACATTGTGATGTGGCTTGCCTTATGGGCTTAGAAGAAAAGGCTCCATGAGATGTGCTGCATGCGCTGATGTAAGTGTTGTTTCGCATTTGGGGAGGTTTAGGGCATTGTTATGCGTACTTCATGTAGGAGGTCTGTGAAGTTTAGCAAAGGTACATTTACGTGTCTCATCATGTGTGGCTCTATGCATCTGTTTTGTACTGTGTGTGATGGGTGCCACGTGTGTACTACTGACAACCTGATTGACATCAGAAGTGCTTTTATGTGAGCACTTTGGCTCAAGTGACATAAGTACATCTCTCACATATCATATCAATTTGTTTGAGAATTAGTTGGTTGTCAGTCAACATGAGGCAATTTCTGCATTGCCTCAGGATGCCCATATACATCAAGCTGGATATATAGAGAAGGGGAAAGTTCATATCCATGACAACAAGCCCTTTTTTTTATTGATTAGACATTTGTGAGAATATGAAGTAATGTCAGGAGTATCTGGTTTGCAACTCTGGGGGCAATGCTTGCCACTATAAATTAGTTGCCCTGTGTGAAACCAGGTATTGGTGAAATTTCAAGGGTGATTTTACAGGAAAAATATCAACTCAAGGTGCCCATGTCTTTACAGGGCACTGCCAAACTATTGAGGTGAAAGTACTAAAGTAGTCCCTGATGATTTCAGGATGAAGTATTTAGGGTGATATTCTGAAGTGAGTTTAGACAGCAGCTAATCAAGCAGTACTTACTGAAAAGAAAGAAAGAATTAGCTTGTCAATAATAATGACTAGCTGGGATTCACCTAACTGGTTGCTACCTGGCTACTACTAGTGTTGGTCTCACCACAGCTTCATTCTGCTGAGTTACAATTTCTCTTTGCTTTTTCTTTCACCACCAGGAAAACAGTAGCATGCTGAGAAGCAGGCCACAGGCTCTTTGTTGATCAACAGTCTTGTCCCAGATGATGCAAGAGTCTTCAAGCTTGTTGTTGCCTTTTCCTAGTAGATATCTTGAACAGCAACCGGACCAATCAGAAAGTCCCACACAGATACTCACTGCCCAATCAGAAATATTCAGGAATCAATGCCCTCTGCTGCTTCTATCAACAGGAGCAAAATATAAGGACAAATTCCAAGCTGGCACCTATGAAGCAGTTTATTTATTTATTTATTACATTTGTTAACCAGGAAATAGTCCAACTGGCCTAGTGGCCCATTTTCAGTGGAGGCCTGGGGTGAAAAGCACCAGCAAAACAGTACATTATTTACATTTGATATCTGAGACAAGCACACATATTAAAACAGAGCACTTAGTTGTGAACAAGCACAGGTCTGTGTAAAGGTTTAAACTACAAACAATAATGTAACAAAATATAAATTATACAGATTAATGTTAAGTTAAGAGAACGTTCTAGGATTGTAGTGGCTTGAGCTTACAGTGTATAACATAGTAATTAGTGAATACAAGTCTTTTTCTTCTTTCACCTTTTCCGGGTTAGGGGTCACCACAATGGATCAGGTGTCTGCTCATGATTGGCAGTGGAGTTTTACGATGTTGAGTTGCCAGCCCAGCACCCGACCTTCCACAGAAGGCACACACATGCACGCACTCATGCCTAGGGCCAATTTCGAGTGTCCAATCCACCTACAGCATGTCTTTGGGATGTGGGAGGAAACCGGAGCACCCGGAGGAAACGCACGTGACCACAGGGACGACATGCAGATTCCGCACAGAAGGCACCCCAGCCAATGATCGAATCGGAGAACCTCTTGCTGTGAGGCGGCAATGCTAACAATTAGTGAATACAAGTACTCCTTGAGAAAGAACTCTCAAGTGATATGGCTTGAAATTGCAGTTTTAGCACAACACAATTATCAACACAAAGTACTTCAATTGGTGCCATACAGTATTAGATTACTGTGAACAAGGGAAGATGGTGGGAGAGAGAGAGAAGATATAGAAGTGGGTGAAGGGCAATGAAACAGTGAGAGATGAGGGGACAAGATAGTAGATGGAGGGTTAGTAGTCAGCCCGGAGGATGACAGGAGCAAAGCCAATGAGTAGCCAGATAGTTGAGTAGCATCTGTTTGAAGTCTTGGTAGTGTGGATTATTAGCTATATTTTGAGAGAGGTTATTCCATTGCTTGGAAACTTTGTTAGAATAGAGGCAGCCACCATGATAGTTGTGGAAGTGGGAGACCTCTAGCATCAGTTTGTTGGAGGATCGAAGGGGCCTGGCATTTTGTTTAGGTTGTACCAGATTGGATAGAGCAGGGCAGGAACTGGTTTGGTGAAGTAGCTTATGGACAATAGTGAGTTGGTTGAGAGCAAGAAGGTTAGGGAGTTCTAGCCAGATGAGCTGTGAGAGGACAGTACAATGATGAGTCCTGTGTGGGACATTGGTGGCAAACCTGGCAATCTTGTTGTAACAGGATTCAAGATTATTTAGATCAGTTTTTCAAAGATTTGTGAGAATATGAGATCCATAGAGTAGGGTAGATAGTAGGTAAGACTGGGCAGTGGCTAGTCTGCCATTATAAGTAAGATATGATCTGGACCTATATAGGGTGCTTAGCTTGAAGTGTACGTTTTTGATAGTTGAGACTAGGTGTTTGTCAAAGGTTAGATTCTCATCAATAGTTACCTCTAGAAGTTTGGTATAAGTTGTGGGTTCTATTCTGGTGCGATGAGAAGAGAGGATAGCTGGGGGGCTGACATGGTTTGGGCTTTTTAGATTTAAATATAATTAATTTTGTTTTATTAGGGTTTAGAATTAGTTGATGCTCAGAAAGGTAGTGTCTATCAAGAGACACAGCTCTGGTCTCTTTCCCAGTTAAATATGCAATTGAAAGCATGCCTCCTACACTGGCAGTTATCAGGTTTTCTAGTGATTAGCAGTATCCAGGAAATAATGCCCCTATGTTTCTTCTCTCACCAGCAGCAAAACAGAAACACTAATTCCAAGATAAGTACTGAGGGGCAGAATGTGGGCTCTCTAGCAATTGGTGGTCTTGAACCAGATGTTGCAAATTTTAAAGGTAAGATGGAAAAAATGGTTAATATCCTAAGAGGTACAGTGTGCATTAAGCAGTTAGATATGAAAGAGGAAGGAATGCACACTTAAGCAGTCTAAAGGGAGAGCCACTAATTTTAAAGGGGCAAGATAGATTGGAAGGAGGTGGGCACTTAGTATTCTGCCTCTGTGGAATGAGTGGGGTGGCCAATAAATTTAAATAGCTGAAGGGAAGTGACTTCACAAAATTATAATTTTATGTTTACTGACAATAGCCAATGAAAGAGGAGATGGAAGGAAATATGTGGTTAAATTAACATAAGGGGATGAGCAACTAGAGAGAGGGTTGAGTTTAAAAACGCAAATGCAATAGGGTGGGAAAGCAAGGAAAACTTTAATTTCTGTATGACTCTCAAGACACAGAGCTCTGGTCTTTTTCCCAGTTTAAATATGCAATTAAAAGCATGCTTCCTACACTGGCATACCTACATTCTAGCAAAATAATGTTTCCTGTACTGGTGTCCCTACCTCTCCTATGCTTACTGCTTCCTACACTGAAGTCCCTACTTCCTGTCATGGCTCCTGCTTCCTAAACTGGAGAGCCTATTTCTTACCATAATTACTGCTTCCTACAGAGGAATATCTACTTCCCTTTAAATTACCACTTCCTACTCTGGTGTGCTGACATCACATTCTAACTACTGCTTCCTACACTGATGTCCCTACTTCCCATCATAACTAGTGATTCTTATAATGCCGTCACTGCTTTCCATCTTAACTAATGTTTCCTGCACTGGCATACCTACATCCCATCATAGCTACTGATTCCTACAATGGTGTGAATATGTCCCATCATGCCTACTTATTCCTACAATAGTATCCTTATGTCTATCATAGCTAGTAAATCAAACAATGGTGTCCCACCTTGTCAACATAAATACAGAATCCTACAATAGTGTCCCTACATCCCATCATACCTATTGATTCCTACAATGGTGTCCCTACATCCCATCATACCTACTGATTCCTACAAGAGTGTCCCTGTGTCCCATCATACTTACTGATCCCTACAATGGTGTCCCTGCGTCCCATCATACCTGCTGATTCCTACAATGGTGTCCCTACATCCCATCATACCGATTCCTACAATGGTTGTCCCTATGTGCCATCATACCTACGGATTTCTACCATGGTTTCCCTACTTCCCATCAGACCAACTGATTCCTATAATGGTGTCCCTACATCCCTTATACCTACTGATCCCTACAGTGGTGTCCCTATGTCCCATTAATCCTACTGATTTCTACAGTGGTGTCCCTATGTCCTGTCATACCTACTAATTCCCACAATGGTGTCCGTATGTCCCATCATATCTACTGATTCCTACAGTGTTGTCCCTGTGTACCATCATACCTATTAATTCCTACAATGGTGTCCTTATGTCCCATCCTATCTACTGATTCCTACAATGGTGTCCCTACATCCCATCGTACCTACTGATTCCTACAATTGTGTTCCTACGTACCATCATACCTACTGATTCCTACAATGGTGTCCCTGTGTCCCATCATAGCTACTGATTCCTACAATGGTGTCCCTACATCCCATCCTAACTACTGATTCCTGCAATGGTATCCCTGCATCCCATCATACCTACTGATTCCTACAATGGTGTCCTTACTTCCCATTATACCCACTGATCCCTACAACAGTGTCCCTGTGTCCCATCATACCTACTGATTCCTACAATAGTGTTCCTACATTCCATCATACCTACTGATACCTGCAATGGTGTCCCTTCTTCCCATCTTACCTACTGATTCCTACAATGTTGTCTCTACGTCCCATCTTACCTACTGATTCTTGCAACGGTGTCCTGACCTCTGCCATGATTACTGCTTCCTACACTGACATGCCTACTTCCCATCATGGCTCCAGCTTCCTAAACTGGAGTGCCTATTTCTTACAATAATCACTGCTTCCTACAGTGGAATGCCTACTTCCCATTATATTACCACTTCCTACTCTGGTGTGCCGACTTCACATCTTACTGCTTCCTACACTGATGTCCCTACTTCCCATCATAACTACTGATTCTTATAATGGCGTCACTGCTTTCCATCTTAACTATTGTTTTCTACACAGGCATGCCTACATCCCATCATAGCTACTGATTCCTACAATGCTGTGCATATGTCCCATCATACCTACTATTTCCTACAATGGTATCCATATGTCCCATCATAGCTACTGCCTCCTACAATGGTGTCCTTACATCCCATCACACCTGCTGATGCCTACAATGGCATCCCTAAGTCCCATCATACCTACTGATCCCTACAATGATGTCCCTGCGTCCCATCATGCCTACTGATTCCTACAATGGTGTCCCTATGTCCCATCATACCTACCGATTCCTACAATGGTGTCTCTACATCCCCTCATACCTACTGATTCCTACAATGGGGTCCCTACTTCCATCATATTTGCTGATTCCTACAACGGTGTCCCTATGTCACATCATACCTAATGATTCCTACATTGGTGTCCGTATGTCCCATCATAGCTACTAAATCCTACAATGGTGTCCCTACTTGTCATCATAGCGACAGAATCCTACAATAGTCTCCCTACATCCCATCATACCTACTAATTCCTACAATGGTGTCCTACGTTCCATCATTACTACTGCCTCCTACAGTGGTGTCCCTACGTCCCATCATACCTACTCATTCCGACAGTGGTCTCCCCAATTCCCATCATTACTACTGTCTCCTACAATAGTGTCCATATGTCCCATCATACCTGCTGATTCCTACAATGGTGTGCATACATCCCATTATTGCTACTGCGTCCTACAATGGTATCCCTACGTCCCATCATACCTGCTCATCCCTACAATGGTGTCCCCACATCTCATCATACCTACTGATTCCTACAATGGTGTCCCCACATCCCATCATACCTACAGATTCCTACAATGGAATCCCTATTTCCCATTATACATATTGATTCCTATAATGGTGTCCCTACTTCTTTCATACCTACTGATCACTACAATGGTGTCCCTACATCCCATCATAACTATACTGATTCCTACAATGGTGTCCCTATGTCCCTTCATACCTACTGATCCCAACAATGGTGTCCCTGTGTCCCATCATACCTACTGATTCCTACAATGGTGTCCCTACATCCCATCATATCTACTGATTCCTACAATAGTGTCCCTACTTCCATCATATCTGCTGATTCCTACAATGGTGTCCTTATGTCGCATCATACCTGCTAATTCCTACATTGGTGTCTGTAGGTTCCATCATAACTACTGAATCCTACAATGGTGTCCCTACTTGTCATCATAGCGACAGAATCCTACAATAGTTTCCCTACATCCCATCATACCTACTGATTCCTACAATGGTGTCCTACGTCCCATCATTACTATTCCCTCCTACAGTGGTGTCCCTAAGTCCCATCATACCTACCCATTCCGACAATGGTCTCCCACATCTCATCATTACTATTGTCTCCTACAATAGTGTCTGTACCTCCCATCATACCTGCTGATTCCTACAATGGTGTCCATATGTCCCATTATTACTACTGCCTCCTACAATGGTGTCCCTACGTCCCATCATACCTGATTCCTATAATGGTGTCCCCACATCCCATCATACCTACTGATTCCTACAATGGTGTCCTCGCATCCCATCATACCTACTGATTCCTACAATTGTGTCCCTATGTTCTGTCATATCTATGGATTCCTACAATGCTGTCCCTATGTCCCATCATACCTACTGATTCTTACAGTGGTGTCCTGTCCCTTCATCCCATCATAACTACTGATTCCTACAGTGGTGTCCTGTCCCTTCATCCCATCTTAACTACTGATTCCTACAATGGTGTTCCTACTTCCTTTCATACCTACTGATTCCTAGAATGGTGTGCCTACTTCCCATCATACCTACTGATTTCTGCAATGGTATCTCTATGTCCCATCATACCTACTGATCCCTACAATGGTGTCCCTACATACCATCATACCTGATGATTCCTACAATGGTGTCCCTATGTCCCGTCATGCCTACTGATTCCTACAATGGTGTCCCTAGGTCCCATCATTTCTACTGATTCCTACAATGATGTCCTTGTATCCCATCATACCTACTAATTCCTACAATGGTGTCCCTATGTCCCATCCCATCTACTGATTCCTACAGTGGTGTCCCTATGTCCCATCATACCTAATGATTCTTACAATGGTGTCTCTGTGTCCCATCATACCTACTGATTCCTACAGTGGTGTCCCTACATCCCATCATAATTACTGATTCCTACAATGGTGTCCCTATATTCCATCATACCTACGGATTCCTACAATGGTTTCCCCTACTTCCCATCATACCTATACTGATTCCTACAATGGTGTCCCTATGTCCCTTCATACCTACTGATCCCAACAATGGTGTGCCTACTTCCCATCATACCTACTGATTTCTGCAATGGTATCTCTACGTCCCATCATACCTACTGATCCCTACAATGGTGTCCCTAGGTCCCATCATATCTACTGATTCCTACAATTATGTCCTTGTATCCCATCATACCTACTAATTCCTACAATGGTGTCCCTATGCCCCATCCTATCTACTGATTCCTACAATTATGTCACTACATCCCATAATAATTACTGATTCCTACAATGATGCCCCTACATGCCATCATACCTACTGATTCCTACAATGGTTTCCCTACTTCCCATCTTACCTACTGATTCCTACAGTGGTGGCCCTATGTCCCTTCATACCTACTGATCCCTACAATGGTGTCCCTATGTCCTATTATACCTACTGATTTCTATAATGGTGTCCCTACTTCCCATCATGCCTACTGATCCCTACAATGGTGTCCCTATGTCTCATCATTCCTACTAATTCCTACAATGGTGTCCCTACATCCTGTCAAACCTACTGATTCATGCAATGGTATCCCTATGTCCCATCATATCTACTGATCCCTACAATGGTGTCTCTATGTCCCATTATATCTACTGATTCCTACAATGATGTCCCTACGTCCCATCATACCTAATGATTCCCACAATGGTGTCCCTACGGCACATCATACCTACTGATTCCTAGTATGGTGTCACTACATCCCATCATACCTACTAATTCCTACAATGGTGTCCCTATTTCCATCATACCTACTGATTCCTACAATGGTGTCCGTACATCGCATAATTACTACTGCCTCCTACAATGGTGTCCCTATGTCCCATCATACCTGCTGATTCCTACAATGTCATCCCAATGTTGCGTCATACCTACTGATCCCTACAATGTTGTCCCTGTATCCCATCATACCTACTGATTCCTAAAATGGTATCTGTATATCCCATCATACCTACTGATTGCTACAATGGTGTCCCTACTTCCCATCATATCCGCTGATTCCTACAATGGTATCTTTACATCCCATCATTACTACTGATACCTACAATGGTGCTCCTATGTCCCATCATACCTGCTGATTCCTACACTGGTATCAATATGTCCCATCATAGCTATGGAATCCTACAATGGTGCCGCTACTTGTCATCTTAACTACAGAATCCTACAATTGTGTCACTACATCCCATCATACCTATTGATTCCTACAATGGTGTCTCTACATCACATCATTACTACTGTCTCCTGCAATGGTGTTCTTATTTCCCATCATACCAACTGATTCCTACAATGGTGTCCCTGTCCCATTATTACTACTCTTTCCTCCAATGGTGTCCCTACATCCCATCATACCTGCTTATTCCTACAATGGTGCCCCTACATCTCATCATACCTACTGGTTCCTATGATGGTGTCCCTATGTCCCATCATTACTACTGCCTCCTACAATGGTGTCCCTGAGTCCCATCATACCTGCTGATTCCTACAGTGGTGTCCCTATATCCCATCATACCTCCTGAGTCCTACAATGGTGTCCTTACGTCCCATCATACCTATGGATTCCTACAATGGTTTTCCTACTTCCCATCATACCTACTGATCCCTACAAAGGAGTTCCCATGCCCCATTATACCTACTGATTTCTACAATGGTATCCCTATGTCCCATCATACCTACTAACCCTACAATGGTGTCCCTGCATCCCACCATACCTGCTGATTCCTACAATGGTGTCCCTACATCCCATCATAACTACTGATCCCTACAATGGTGTCCCTATGTCTCATCATTCCTACTGTTTCTTACAGTGGTGTCTCTACATCCTGTCATACCTACTGATTCATGCAATTGTGTCTGTACTTCCTATCATTCCTACAGATTCCTACAATGGTATCCCTATGTCCCATCATTCCTAGGATTTCCTACAATGGTGTTCGTACATCCCATAATTACTACTGCCTCCTACAATGGTGTCCCTAATCCCATCATACCTGCTGATTCCTACAATGTCATCCCAATGTTATGTCATACCTACTGATCCCTACAATGGTATCTCTACATCCCATCATACCTACTGATTCCTACAATGGTGTCTCTACGTCCCATCATACCTACTGATTCCTACAATGGTGTCATGACATCCCTTCATACCTACTGATTTATACAATGGTGTCCCTACGTCCCATCATTCCTAGGGATTCCTACAATGGTGTCTGTACATCCCATAATTACTACTGCCTCCTACAATGGTGTCCCTACATCCCATCATACCTGCTGATTCCTACAATGTCATCCCAATGTTGCATCATACCTACTGATCCCTACAATGTTGTCCCTGCATCCCATCATACCTACTGATTCCTAAAATGGTGGCTGTACATCCCATCATACCTACTGATTCATAAAATGGTGTCTGTACATCCCATCATACCTACTGATTCCTACAATGTTGTCCTACTTCACATCATATCTGCTGATTCCTACAATGGTATCACTACATTCCATCATACCTACTGATTCCTACAATGGTGTCCCTACGTCCCATCATACCTACTGATTCCTACAATTGTGTCCCTATGTTCCATCATACCTACTGATTCCTACAATGGTGTCCCTATGTCCCGCATTCCTAGGGATTGCTACAATGGTATCCCTACGTCACATCATACCTACTGATTCCTACAATGTTGTCCTACTTCACATCATATCTGCTGATTCCTACAATGGTATCACTACATTCCATCATACCTACTGATTCCTACAATGGTGTCCCTACGTCCCATCATACCTACTAATTCCTACAATGGTGTCCCTATTTCCTATCATACCTACTGATACCTACAATGGTGTCCCTACTTCCCATCATACCTACTGATTCCTACAATGGTTTCCCTACATCCCATGATACCTACTGATCCCTACAATAGTGTCCCTACATCCCATCATACCTACTGATACCTGCAATGGTGTCCCTACTTCCCATCATACCTACTGATTCCTACAATGGTGTCTCTACGTCCCATCATACCTACTGATACCTACAATGGTGTCCCTATGTCCCATCATACTTACTGATTCTTACAATTGTGTCCCTATGTCCCATCATACCTACTGATTCCTACAATGGTGTCCCTACGTCCCGCATTCCTAGGGATTGCTACAATGGTATCCCTACGTCACATCATACCTACTGATTCCTACAATGGTGTCACTACGTCCCATCATACCTACTAATTCCTACAATGGTGTCCCTATTTCCCATCATACCTACTGATACCTACAATGGTGTCCTTACGTCCCATCATACCTACTGATACCTACAATTGTGTCCCTATGTCCCATCATACCTACTGATTCCTACAATGGTGTCACTACGTCCCGCATTCCTAGGGATTGCTACAATGGTATCCCTACGTCACATCATACCTACTGATTCCTACAATGGTGTCACTACGTCCCATCATACCTACTAATTCCTACAATGGTGTCCCTATTTCCCATCATACCTACTGATACCTACAATGGTGTCCCTACTTCCCATCATACCTACTGATTCCTACAATGGTTTCCCTACATCCCATGATACCTACTGATCCCTACAATAGTGTCCCTACATCCCATCATACCTACTGATACCTGCAATGGTGTCCCTACTTCCCATCATACCTACTGATTCCTACAATGGTGTCTCTACGTCCCATCATACCTACTGATACCTACAATGGTGTCCCTACGTCCCATCATACTTACTGATTCTTTCAATTATGTCTCTATATCCCATCATAACTACTGATTCTGACAATGGTGTTCCTACATCCCATCATAACTACTGATTCCTACAATGGTGTCCCTATGCCCCATTATAACTACTGTTTCTATCTGTAGCTTGCAAAGCCTGAAGAACAATCAGTAAAATACATACATTTATGACCTGCTTACAAAGAAGATGACATCACTACACTACTTTTTTAGAAGCCAGAGTGCTTTCCCCTATGTATAATAATGTCTTGGGCACCATAAATAACAACATACTGCAGAATCTAGATAACTGTAAACCACTGTAATACATTTTCATCAAAACCAGAACAGGACTTTCAAATCATGTATATCACCATTCCTTTATTTGGTCATCCTAGACTTTTTCATTCAAGGGTGCTTTCACTTGAAAGTCCTTCCTTGGTCTCTAAGGGAATTATGCACCCTGTAGCCAAAAAGACCACCTTAGTGAAGTCACTGAATGGAAATGTCTTGGTAAAATTACCTAAAATAATCTATCACATCTTGTATTAACTGTTAATATTTGTCATCTGTGGAGGAATTACCTGTAAGTGCTATAACATTATTTTCTTGCAGATAGTATATCTTATGTAACTAATTTTTGTTTGTTTGTATTTAGTTCTAGTGTAACAACAACAGCTAGTCTAATTCATTCTCATGCTAAATAAATACATAAAAAAACAAACAACTTATCTCTGTCCTCAATAACCTATCCTTCTCACAATCGGTCACCAACTGGTTTCAGAGTTACCTGTCTGACCGCCAACAATCCTTTGTATGGCAGAATGACATATCTCCCCAACTACCTGTCTCCATAGGGGTTCCCCAAGGATCCATCCTTGGACCCCTACTCTTCTCTGTTTACACCAATAATCTAGCCTCTGCCACCAAACATGGCACACTCATACAATACGCAGATGACTCGACCATCATCTGCTCAGCCCAGTCCCTACCAAAACCTCAAAAAGTCACACAGGAAGCCTTTTCCTCTGTTGAAACATGGTTTTCCGATGCCCAATTAATACTCAACCCAAACAAAACTAAACTACTCATCTTCCAACCCACCAAACATACTCAAAACAACTCTCACTTTAACATCACGGCAAAAGACAACACCACTATATACCCAACTGAACACACCAAATTGCTAGGAGTGGAAATAGACGATAAACTAAAATTTGACATTCACATATCCATGACCATAAAAAAAGTCTACAAAAAACTAGGAGCATTATACAGAAATAAGCAATTTTTCACCAAAGCAGCAAAGATTTCAATAGCAAATTCCCACCTTATCTCCACCCTACTTTATGCCTCTCCAATATATACACCAACCTAAGGCAATGTGATCTCAACAAGCTAGAGACCTGCTACAACAAAATCACCAAATTCGCCACAGAGGCATCATACCGTAGTCACCACTGTCTCTCACTTGCTGAACTGGGCTGGCTTGAACTCCCTCACCTCCTTCAGTGGTATCAACTCTCACTCGCCCACAAACTAGTAAACTATCCACTAAATGTCCCATCCCTCCAGAATCTACTCCAACCCTATCGCACCACCAGACCACTAAGATCCAGCAGCAAAAATCACTTGCAGATCACTAAAGCCAATAACTCTGCTGGTGAAGCACTATTCTCTTGCGCCATAGCCAAATTATGGAACTCACTCCCACCCACAATTACCTCCATACCATCATGCACCCACTTCAAAACTTTACTAAAAGTGCAACTAAAAACATGCTGGCTATGCCCTTGCAACTCCCACTCTAATATCATCCACCCCATCCAACCACTACCTTTCTTTCCACTCCACTAACTACCTTGATTATAGCAAGCTCAGATGCTCATAAGCCAGTACTTATTATACAGCAGGAACTTCTTCTTCTTGTAACATTTGTTAATGTCTGTTATACACTTCACCGATAAAGATTCTAGTTGTCTACTGATGTATTATGTTCTTCATCTGTAAATATGTTGTAATTGCTATGTAAATTGTTAATCACTATGTAATCCAATGTAAATACTGTCTGTTTATTTTAACTGTGGAGCTTTTCTCCCCTGGCCTCCGCTGAAAATGGACCTACGTCCAGTCAGACACTCCCGATCAACAAATTTAAATAAATAAATAAATAAAAATCCTATTTACTGATGTAATAATAATAATGCCATTATAATATATAAGATATGGATACTTTGTATATTTACACCTAAAAACAATGCATATAATAAAATTCTAGTTTAAGTGTTTTTCATGTACAGCTAATAGTATATGTAATGTTTTTTTACAGTACCCAGGCTGTCACAGCAATGTTGAACAAAAGGATCTGACCAATTTAAATGTCTGCTGCTTAATCTGCACAGCTCAGTTGGGAAGACGCTTTGAATTTTGCTGGCAATGTCTAAAAGAATGGAAGGGCTCAGCACCACGAGCAGATCGATGTGAAAATACTGAATGCAAGAACAGAGACCTGGAGACACTAAAGAATTGTATACTTATAAATTTACCAGGAACAACAGTGAAAAAGTGTCCATCAATCCGGGCTTGTCCAACCTGTGGGCAGAAAATAGAGCACGACCAAACGGGTTGCAAAAATGTTCGCTGCAGTTGATGCCAAAACTAATTTTGTTTTGTATGTTTGGAACTTACTCGGGTTTGTCAAGCAACAAGACCCAATTCCCATTATACAGCTTATGCTAAACCAGTAGCTCCAATATAAACATCCATTCCTACATGGACTAGATGTGCATCTCCTTTAGTTACAGTCCTGCACCATTCAGCAAATCAGGAAATGAGCCCTAACCTGTGCTTGTTGTGTTAATAGTGGTTATGTTTTTTACAGGGTCAGGTTGCTAGTCAGGCCCCCAACCCTCCTCATATGGTATACCACACACTTGCACACACACACTCATACCTAGTGCCAATTTAGAGTGTCCAATCTGCCAACTGCATCTCTTTGGAATACGGGAGTAAACCAGACCACCCAGAGGAGACCCATGTGAACAGAGGGAGGATATGCAGACTTCACACAGAAGGCAGCTGAGAATCAAAGAGTGTAGGCTAATAGCTTTAGAACTGCCTCATGTACATAGACAACCCTCTCCTCCTACCACCCAATGCAATAACCTGTGAGAGATGCACTTACATAGCCAAACTGGAAGCAAAGCTCTCTTCAGCCAAGATTGTGCTAGACAGTCAAGAGGAGAAGGTTAACACCTGCACTACACCTCAAGCAACACATAGCCCTTCAAAACCCACACCATCAACACCCACACATAGCAACACTAAACCCACATATGCAGAGGGCCTTAACATTAACCTGCCCAAGCAACAAGGACCTCCAAAGCTGAAATGCAAACAAACACCAGTCACAACCAAAGTGACACATATCTCACAACACCAGTGTGCCACCCAACAACAGCTGAAATGCAAACAAACACCAGTCACAACCAAAGTGACACATAGCTCACAACACCAGTGTGCCACCCAACAACAGCCCCTAAGGCAAGACAATACACCCAACACTTTAGTCATAGGTGACTCTATAGTCAGGCACACTAATGTCCCACTCACCAGGCTGAACAAGGAGAAAATTACAGTCAGCTGCCTGTCGGGTGCCAGGATCTGCCACATAACACATGCACTCAAATCACTCCACAACAAGTACAAATATGACTCTGACATTGTCCATGTTGGAGTGAATGACTTGAGACATCTCCCTGGACTACATGAAAAGAGACATGGAAGAGCTCTCAGATCATGTGACCCAGGCAGGTATGACCCTAGCCCTGAGTAGCATCCTGCCTTCGCCCAGAATTGTACCACAGTATAAGGACAAAATGATTGACTTCAACAATTGACTAACCTTCAGGTGTCATTCAAAGGGGATCCAGTATCTGTCTGCCTGGGAAGACATGATCGACAAACCACGATGCTTTGCCAGAGATGGTCTGCACCTGTCACCCCTGGGATTCAGGTTACTGGCTAAAGCTCTTGCCACCCTTATAGTGCCTTTTTTAGGCAAGGTTTAAAGGACAAAACCACCACAGTAACAGATACAAGCATGCAAAATCTGAAGGTAATGCTACTCAATGCTAGAAGTCTAAACCTCAAAATGCACTCTCTCGAGGCACTCCTAAAAATGGAGAACATCGATATCTGTGCAGTAACTGAGACCTGGTTCAAGGCTCCAGAGAGCACCCCTGCAATACCAGGCTACAACTCTTACCACACTTTTCAGCCACCAAAGCAAGACCGAAACACTAAAGGTGGAGGAGTGTCCATATTCACCAAGGATATTCACACCTCCAGGCTAGCTGCCCAACACACTGCATCTGAAATTCTCCAGGTGCAACTAACACTATGTAAGACTGCAATCCAAATTGTAGCTTGCTACAGATCCCCCACCATGCTACAAGTTTCTCACTACACATTTCTAAACATACTGGAAAATATTAAGATATAACCAAACACCCTAATACTGGGTGATTTCAACTACCCTGCCATTAACTGGGAAAACTACTTGGCTACCAACACCTTTTCCCAATGGTTTTTGGAATTCATAAATTCCAATGCCCTGGATCAACTAATCCATTGTCCCACCAGGGGCTCCAATATCCTAGACCTAGTCATTACCAACATGGGAGATAGATGCTCCACACCAGTGTTCACCCCTCATTGATCAGGTCTGACCATAAACAAATCACCCTTGACATCCACATCCCATCCCCACCATCCAGTAAAGAAACCTCCATAAAAAACTTCTCCAAAGCCAATTTCATGCTACTCAAGTCAGAAGTGACAAACGTCATGACACCCATGCGAATGGGATCTGAAAGTTTGACTGCTAAATCCTACACTAAGGCACTGTATGAGCACATCCACTCCTGCATGAATCATGCCATCCCTTATAGGACCAAGATGCTCTCCTCCAAAAAAGGAAGCCAATCTGGTGGTCCCTTGCCATAAACAAACTATACAACAGAAGGAAGAAACTGTTGCAGAAAAGAGGAAAATTTAAGGATGCAAAAAACTCCCTTACCAGCCTCAGTAAGAAGCTGAGATCCCTCATAAAATCCTCCAAAGCTAGTTACAAAAATAAAATTGCCAAAGATTCCAAAGACAACCACAAGGCACTCTATAGTTATGTGAAAAATCTAAATGGCAATGCTCAAATCTGCTCTGAGTACAACAGAATGGCATTAAATATACTGATACCAAAGATATTGCCAATAGCCTGGCAGATCAATTTAGTGCCAACTTTACCCCCCTCTCACCCCCTAAAGGGCCCATCTCAGTACTAAAATATTGCCAAATTCCAGTAATCATGGCCACACAGGTAGAAACTGCACTCTCCAAAGCTAAGAATGCAGCATCCATGGGACCAGATGACATCCCGGGCTGTGTACTACATGAACTACAAAATGAACTGGCATCTCACCTAAGTGTCTTGTTTAATCATAGCCTCATCTCAGGCTTTGTGCCCACTAAGTGGTGCACAGCTATGGTTATTCCACTCCACAAGGGGGAATCCACCTTGGATCCCAGAAACTACAGTCTTGTTAGTCTGATGAGCCTGATCTGGAAGGGCATGGAACGCATTATCATGGCACTTATAAACAAAGACATTGGCTACCTTCAATCACTGGTCCCCACCCAGTTTGGGTTCGTGAAGGGATGATCTTGTCTCCTGAACCTGATTGACTTCTTCAAATCAGTCTCCAGAGCTGTGGATGAGGGTAAGGCGGTGCACATAGCCTATCTGGACCTCACCAAGGCCTTCGACACCATCCCCCTCTCTGGAATCATAGATAAACTTACTAAGCTGGGCATAAATCCCTACATCACTCAATGGGTTACCAACTGGCTTACTGACAGAACCCAGACTGTAAAAGTAGCCAACTCCAAATCCATTTCCAGACAAGTGACAAGTGGAGTACCTCAGGGTTCTGTCCTGGGACCGCTCTTGTTTGGCATCTACTTCTCTGAAGTACAGGCCAACGCTAAGGGACTCTGGCTAACAAAGTTCGCAGATGACTGCAAACTGGGAACCATTATTGAATCCCCAAATTATGTGGATATTCTACAAAAGGGCCTTACAGAAACAGATGCTTAGTGCCAGAGTCATGGGCTCAAGCTTAATGCCAAGAAATGTATAGTTATCCCCTTTGGGAAAAAACATGTACGCATGATTTGCCACATAGGTGGCAGTACACTAAACACTGAAAGTGTTATGAGAGACTTAGGGACACAGGTGGACTGTGGTCTCACCTTCGATAACCACATCGCCACAACAGTCATGAAATCCTTCTGTGTGGCACACCTCATCACTAAGGGCTTTTCTTCCAGAAAAAAGGAGGTCATTGTCTGACTGTACTCATCCCTCATTAGACCCCATTATAGAGTACAATGCCTCATTTGGTATGTTCCTCACAAGACATCTGCAACAGCTGGAAAGGCCGCAGAAATACCTCACTAAAAGAATCACAGGCCTAAAGCAGATGCCCTATGCTGACCGTCTAAAAAACTTCAGCTATACTCTGTGGCATATCGTCTACTCAGAGGTGATCTCTGCTTAACATACAAGGCCATGTCAAACCCTGAGCTATTGGACATGCTTCACTTAAGGAAATCCCAATCCCTCAGAGCCACACGCTCCAGGGATCTAAACCTTGTCATCACAATGAACAAAACATGCTGGAGGGATAGGTTCCTGACCTAGAAACTCCCCATACTCTGGAATAGACTGTCCATACATGTCAAGCAGAGCGCCTCCTTGGCCCTCTTCAAAAGGAATCTTGACGACTGGATGGGAGATAAGAAATTCACCCTGGGGATAATGTCAGTCACCCTGCTAGACAGGGGTCCAGGGAAGTAAATATTATGGGAAGAAATATCCAGGGAATTGTTATAGCTAGGCTTGTATAGGCCCTAGGGCTGATAGCCTAGTACCATCCTATGAACCTATGAACCAAACAGGAGAAGCTCTTGCTGTGAGATGACAATGCTAACTACTGCATCATTGTGTCACCCTAATAGATATGCATAGAAGTTAGTTATTGGCTTTTATAATACAGGATTATGCAGGTAAAAATGAACCATGCTATGATACTTCCTCTATCATTTAGTCAGGCTGCCTGAAGGACATATTCACATATTTCAGTTCATCTGAATACTTGCGTCAGCACTAGGAAATAATAATAATAAAAAAAAAAAAGCGGTATACTTTTGTCATGACATGTAAAAATGGAAAGTGAATAGAGACAATTAAATTTATCTGGTATCTTTGACTAGCCACTATAAAACCATAAAACTTTGTTGTTTTATTATTACATTTTGGCATCTTTGTGAGATCAGAGGTGACAAGATCTCTTTTCTACAATGGACTTACATAGGATCAAAGGATCATAGGAGGTTACTAGGCTATCAAACCAAAGGTCATTTCAAGCCTAGCTGTTTCATCCCAATGAAATACTAGAGATACTCTAGTCAATACACAGGACTGCATTTTGTAATGACTGACCATGTCCAGGAAGGTTGTGGGCACTATCCCTGGTAAGAATTTACAGTGCCCATCCACTCATCTAGTTTCCTTTTGAACAATGTCATAGAGGTGCTCTGCTTCATGTGAATTGGCAGCCTATTCCAAAGATGTGGCAGTCGCTGGGAGATGAATCTGTCCTCCAGCACATCTTATTCATGTCACAGGCCATATTTAGGTCCCTGGAATGGGTAGTTCTCATCCTGTTTGATTTATGGATTTGCAGCAAATTCATAAGGTTTGGGTCAGAGATTGCTGTGTAAGCCAGACATAAGTCTTCCCTAAGAAGTCTATATGGTACAGAGTATGCTGAAAGGGACTTTAATCAGTCTGTACAAGGCAAGTGCTGGAGTCCCTTGATCTTCTTTGTTAGAAACCCCTGAGGTCTCTCCAATTGCTGCAGATGCTTTGTACATCACATGCCAAAAGGGGCATTATACTTAATTATTGGATTGATTAGTGATGAGTATAAGGGGTTATAACCTCCTTTGATCTAGAAGTGATGACTTTGCTAATTAAGTGCACTAAATAGAAAACTTTCCTTACTACAGTAGACAGATGGTGGTCAAAGTTAAGGTTGCAGTCTACTTGTGATCCCAGATCCCTTACCACTTCATTGGTACATATGGTATTGTTAATTTGACAATGGAATGATGATGTTTCTTTGCATTCAGTATAATACCGTGACTAAGACACCAGTCGTTGGTCTGCGTAAGACCCACCTGAAGTACACTGACATCCTTTGGGGATTCAGTAATTGCACTCAGTTTCCAGTTGTCCACAAACCTGGTCAGCCACAGTCCCTTACTTTTGCCCTGAACTTCTGAGAAGTGTATACTAAACAGTAGGGGACCCAGCACTGGCCATTGTGGCACCCCACTGGTGATAGGTCTGCTGGTTGATGTGGAGTTACCCACTTTGATATTGTGTGATGAGTTTGTGAGCCAGTTGGCAACCCACCTTACAACAAAGGGGTTTACATTCAGTTTGATAAGTTTATCTGTAAATACCTGAGTGTGGGATTGTGTCAAAGGCGTTTGTCAAGTCAAGGTATGCTGTGTGCACAGATTTGCCCTCATCAATGACCCTGGTCACATTTTCAAAGAAATCCATCAGGTTTAACAGGCATAATCTGCCCTTGACAAAGATGAATTAGGTTGGATCCAGAGTTTGGAGGTCACCTATGTCTTTATTTATGAGGTCCATGATGATACATTCTATGGTCTTACAGATTAGGCTGGTCAGAACCATGGTTCCATAATTCCCAGGTCTGTTGCTAAGCTACATTTATGGAGGGGAATAACTGTTGCTGTTCTCCATTCTGCAGAAACAAAGCCTGTGCTTAGACTATGATTGAATATGGTACTTAATGGTGATGCTAGTCCATGTTTTATTTGGTTTAGAAGACAGCCTGAGATGCCTTCTAGCTGTGTTTTATGCCTTAGACAAGGCTTTAATGATCTGCTCTTTGGATATGTAGGGTTGGGGGAAACTTTGGGGCAAGGTTTATGATAAGTTTGGAGGTGATAAAAGAGAGAAATGTTCACCAAATTTATTTATTTATTTATTGACATTTGTTAATCAGGTTGGTCCATCTGGGCGTTTGGCCCATTTTTAGTGGAGACCCAAGGAGAAAAGCTCCAATACAGACAGTATTTAGAAATAAAATGGTAACAATTACATTAATATATGATAAGATATTAAAGATTATTCAAGAACAATACAAGTACAAAAAACAGAATGCAAACCATTTTTGTTGTGTCTGTCCTATGTTAACAGAGTAGAGATTATTTACATATTTACGCACAGATTGAATTGATCAAATATGTGTACACAGTGCAGGTTGTTACCCTTAGTAGAGGGATTACTTTGTTGAGAGGAGGGTGGTTAATGAGGAGGGTATGCCCAGGAGGGAGAAAAGAGGTTAGGTTGGGGCTGTACAAGGACAGATTTTGGTGTTGAGTAGACGGAGTTTGAGTTTTTCCTTAAATTGTGCTGAGTGAATGGTGGAACATATTTCACGAGGATGTTTGTTCCAGTTTTGGGCAATGAGTGTTTATATAAGAGTTTGCCTACTGCTTTTTTTTGGTTGATAGGTGTGTAGAAGTTGCTGATTAGAGGTACAGAGAGTGAGAGAAGGCGTGTAGATAGAGATGAGGGAAGAAAGAGCTAGGCAAGATGAAGATTTGTAAAGAATGAAATGTAGCATTTGTAATTGTGAAAGTAACAATGTATGGGGGAATTCTAGCCAGTGTAGGGATGAGAGGGGTAGACAGTGATGTGTATTGTAAGGAGAGTTTGTTATGAATCTAGCTATCTTACAAGTTTGTTGGAGTTTGTTTAATGTTGTGGTTTGGATACAGTTGAATATAGGGGCATCGTACTGAAGGGAGGGTAGGAAGAGAGCTTGAGCAAGGGAGAGCCTAGCATTTGGAGTTAGAAATTTTTTGTTATGATATAGCAGACCTAGTTTTTGGTTAGTGTTTTTTATACATTGAAGTAGGTGTGTATTAAATTTTAGTTCATCATCAATGATGACTCCTGAGTTTAGTGTGAGCATCAGGTTTAATAACTGTGTTATTTGAGGAGGTGATGTAAAAGGAAGATTTGTGGTGAGTAGGTGAATGGGGGAGAAATAATAAGAGTTTTGTTTTTTTAGGGTTAAGAATAAGTAGGTTTTCTATGAACCACTGTTCAGAAGATGAGAAGGTATGTTGCGGGAGAGTATAATGCTCAGAGATGTTGTTGGAGATGGGGATGAGAGTAGAATCATCTGCATATTGTATGAGGGAGGATCGTTTACATGATGTGTGTAGATCATTAGTGAAGATGTTAAAGAGGGGGGGACCCAGGATGGAGCCTTGGGGTACTCCTGTTGCGACAGATAAGTTTGGAAAAGAGGAAGAGAGCCATTTGACAGACTGCTGCCTGCAGGATAGGTAACTGGAGAACCAGGTAAGGTTGGAAGCAGATAGATTGAGACTAGCAAGTTTAGATAGCAGCAGGAGATGGGAACCAGTGTCAAAAGATTTGGAAAGGTCTAGGAAGAGGCGCAAGATAAGTTTATTGTTATCTAGGGCCTTGGCTATGGTATGGGTAAAGATAGGAGAGCAGTGTTTGTGCTGTGGGGTGGATGGAAGCTGTGCTGGGTAGGAGTGAGAAGATTTTGTTGGAGTAGGTATTTTAGCAGTTGTGAGTGGATGCATTTTTCAAGTATTTTGGAGAAGGGGGATAGGATGGCTATGGGACAGTAGTTTGATGGGTCTGTGGAGTTTCCCCCTTTGTGTAGGGGAATAGTGAAAAATGATTTCCAAAGGGTAGGTACAGTGGACTCCTGAATGGACCTATTGATTAATATAGACACTGGGTAAGCTATAGAGTCAGCAGCTAGTTTGAGGAAAATATGGGGTAGATTATCAGTGGACAGTGAGCAGGGTTTTAGCTTAACCAGAACAGATCGGCTGTAGGAAGCTGGTACAGGCTGTAAGGAGAAGAGGTTATTGTTGGGTGGGTTGGGAGGCATGTGTTGAGGAGTAGTGTACCAATTGCTGGTAAGAGTGACTGAATAGTATTGATAAAGTATTTATTAAGCAAGGTAGCTGTATCTAGAGGGGATGTATCTGGGTAGGGGGAGGGGTTGAGGGGCATCCAGGATTAAGAATGTTTTTAATGGTTGAACAGAATTTCTGGGGGTTGGATTTGCTATCAAGTTCAGCAGAGTTAAAGAAGGACTTTTTGTCAATATTGATTTGTTTCTTGGTAAGGTTTCTAAGGTGTCTATAATTGTGGAGCAAGGATACTTCCTTAGCTTTGGTCCAGGCTTTCCAAGCTTTATCTCTTTGGAGCATAAGGGACTTAGAGTCTTTGGAAAGCCAAGGAGCATAGTTAGATTTTATTCAAACCTTTCTAGAGGGAGCGAGGGAGTTCAGGGTATTTAGAAATATACTGTTGAAACTATTTACTGCGTCATTTAAAGGGATTTGTTTCAGGAAAGACAAGTCAGTGGAAGAGAGAAAAGTGTTGATTTGATTTAAGTTGAAGTTAGAAAGATTACAGCAGTCTCTATAGAGGTTAGGTTTGGGAGGTTGAGAGCTGTATCTAAGGACAGAAGTGGGTAGGTGGTCAGTAAGCTGATCTGGTAGGGTGGTGCGGTTGTGATATAGATTGGGGGTGTTGGTGAGTATCCAGTCAATTATAGTGCTAGATGCAATCCCCCAGATTTACTAATCTTCTGTGCAGGACTAGTCTAGTCCTGCACAGAAGCGGCAGTTTAGGAGAAGGACGGCAGCACACCATGCATATTAATGAAGGCATGCTGCCTGAACTTCCAATCTTACATGGAGCGTGGATAAGTGCAGGAAGCGTGTCTGAGAGCAGAGCTCTCACAAAAAACATGCCTCTGCAAAGCAGAACAGCAGAAAGTGTAAATAATTGAGCGAGACCGCTCATAGGTGTCCGCATATCCCCACCAACAGTTCCCCATGTGCACAACAGCAACAGGACATAAAAATAAAAAGAAGAATCCCCTTTATTATTTTTTTAAAACTCAGAGTACAGCTAACCGTAGGTGTGCCCATCGCTTAACTATGTTTAAAGTAGCTTAAAAGGCTGAAGAGGATAACAAGGAAGATATATGCAAATGAAGCATCACAGCAATAACGTAGTGATCAGAACATTCACCTAACAAGCAGGCATTTCCAGTTCGAGTCCCACTGCAACACCTACCATTTTCCATGTGAAATCTGTATATGAACATTTGTTTTACATTTTTCTGCTGTATAACCTACTAAATAACATTTAAATGTGAACTGGAGTACTGCATTAAATGCACATGTGAAGTGTCAGTGTCATAATGAATAAGGCAGTAGTAAGCAGGTTTAAGCACAAATAAGTGTAGTAAGCAAATATAAGCACTAGTAAGCATGTTTAAGTGTGTTTGCATGGGGGTAAGCACTGCCTACACAGATTAAGCAAAGTAGAAACTAACAATGTAAGAAACTGTAACCAGAGGTTATCATTGATTAGCTCCGTGCAAACTCGCTCACACCCGCTTACAACTGCTTTAAAGTACCTTAATCACTCTGTACCCAACGGCCCTTGTTCTTCCCAGCAACAAAATAAACAGCTTCTGCAAGGCTCGGACTCAGAACCTTGTACACCACAGTCACAGTAGTTAAACACTAAGCCATCATAGCAATACATTTAAAAGAGGTATCAGCAAACTAATCCTCACCACTGGAAAAGCAAATCAAACATGTGAACTGAATCTATGTACAGTGTGATGTTGTATAGCCTACCACAGAACATAAATATGTGAACTGGAGTACTGCAGTAAGCATAGATTTGAGGTGTTATTGTAATAAAGTGTAGAAGTCCCCAGGTCCCCATACACTATATGTACACATGAATCCCGGATACCAGACACATATATAACCTGTAATGAATAATAAATCACTGCCAAAAGGCAAATATAGTGCTAATTAACTATTAAGCAATGCTAATCGCAGCACATCTCAACTTAGTAAGTGTAAGCAATGTGTAGGGAAGCCAGTTCAATCTGCCCAGTGGTATACCTCTTTAAGCAGTACCAACCTTACGTAAGCAGGTCTGCCCATAGCTTAGCCTTTTCAAAACCGGCCAATCACGGAAAAGTGTGGGAAATCGGCTCTACTTAAACCCAAGAGGCGGGAATACAGCTCATAACTGGTTGTAGCTTCCCCTTGCAGGCACTATGGCAGTAAGTGGAGAAGGAGTGCACTACCGGGCACAGCGCTGGTGCATCCAGGAGTCCAAGGTCATGGCTGGACTCATAGTTAAAGACTATGCACACAGACTACTGCAGGGCCAGTACCAGGGATCCCAATATAAGGCATAGGCCTGGGACCGTCTCACCTGTGACCTCACCATTGTCACTGGAATACCCCAAACTGGTGAGCAGGTCCGGCACCACTATGCCGACCGGAAGATGCAGAAGGGGGACCTTTTGGAGGAGTGGCTCCAAGAAGCTAGAGCAGCAAGGGAAGTCCCAGCCATGTGTAAGTATCAGTCCACAACCTGTTTAATAATTGCCATCTCAGGTATATCAGGGATAGGTATGGCTAAATATTCCTATGTCCCCCACAGCTGCAATGGAGTGGGACGCAAACCAGGAGGCCCACATCAGCTGCCTGGCATGGTTGAGATGAGAGGCAGGTCAGTAATACTCATGCTTTTTCTGTCATAGGAAATAAAAATAAAAGTAGTAGTAAAGTAATTGCTAGTATAAAACCTGTATTGTTCAAGGCAAGTACTGCATACACTAGGGAATATGGCAGGAAGAGTCTGATACTGTTAGTATGGCAATAAAAGTGTAATACCCTGACAAAACAGGTCCGACTGCTGGACTATATATCTATATTCTGGTATCATATGGTAATGTAGATTTGCAATCATGTAATAGTACTGTTGTATTAAGTACTGTTACCCACACCATGCACCATAAATCAAATGTGTAGGAATGCCTGTATATGACAGGTGTAATCCCCAGAGGCCATTTAGTACAACTGAGAGAAAACAAAAACCAAATAGCACATGTAACTGAGATGTAAAGTGTTGTTCTTTTAGCACACACAGCCACAGTTTGAATCCTGCCAGTGCTAGTAGTCTGTGTACAGAATCATACCCCACAACTGTACAGATATATCCAGAATGTCTATTAAGTGACCCATATCTATTGCCTATCAACCTGTCCCCCTGGGAAATCAGTGGGATGATCCCAGACGTATAGGCAGCAAACAGGGAATACAACTGACTGATGCACATCTATGACAGACATCTGGCACACTAGCAACTCCCCAATACCTTATGTGACTAAGAAGCCACGTATGTCCCATTTACACTCCAGCTTGTTAAGCTGTGGTCAGAGTGTGTACAGTAACAGAGTGAGTAGTATGTGCAGAATACTAATGTGTAATCCGGAACTTTGTGTGGCAACAGTCAGGTAGTGTTAACAAACATTGCTCCCACAGGTACTTTGGATATGAACAATGTGCTGATAAATACAGGTCAATATAACCTGTACTGGTACTGTCCACACTGGTATTGTAGGGGATTGTGAGTGTTACAATTTCTCCGAATAGGAAAGTATCACTGGTCACTGTCACCCACACTGTGCTACATAATATAACTGTAAAGCATGTATATGTGTGTGTCAGGTCACTAAAGGTGGAAGAGGGCAATATTCTAGATATGTCCAGGCACACCACCATGTGGTCAATACATGGCCAGAGTCTGTGCAGAAAGAGTTGGATAGCATAGTGCAAAACATCAACCCGGAATCAGGGCATATGTGTGCAAACAGTTAGTCAGTGTTAACAAACATTCCCTCTACAGGTATACCAGGTAAGAGGTGTATACTGCAGGTAAAACCAGTTCATGTGTAATGATGTTAACAGCCATATCAGTGTCCAGTATAGGTCTATAGGGTAGCATAGTAAGACTTGTAAGGTACAGATAACAGCATTGACTAGGAAAGTAATGTTGAGTACAGGAATATACTACTTGTTAATTGACATCTTTCTCTCCCTCCACCTTATTTCCAACAATAATCAACATACCCACCCCAACTGGTATGTACTGACTCTGATAATGGCCAATCACTTAATAAATATTCTAATGGTTCCCATGCATGTGCAATATTGAATTATTCCAACATTGTTGGCATGGTGCCTTCAACGTACCTGCATGCTGTTCTTATTACCACTGTGGTCCCATATATGCATGTGTTCTGTTTGCTATTCAACTGTTCTGTATCTGGTGTCCCTGTTAATGGGAATATCTATGCATGCTGTATTACCTAACCCTGGAATGTATTGACTATGACTTACCCATATATGATGTTGAAATCTACACACTATAGCACTCTTGGAAAGGCCAGTCCCAGCGTACCCAGCTGTCCCACCTCAGCTGGCCGAGGCACCAGGCACCAGCATGTCTG
The DNA here is from genome assembly GCF_019279795.1 of Protopterus annectens. NCBI lineage: Eukaryota > Metazoa > Chordata > Ceratodontiformes > Protopteridae > Protopterus > Protopterus annectens. The sequence goes on from NC_056732.1 coordinate 1,914,942,076, forward strand.
AGGCCCAACCCCGCACCTCCATGTCCGTTGGTCCTGCACCACCTTTGGATGGAACTGCCTCAGGGGATGGGGCTCACCCTCCCCAGGAGTGGGTGTGGACAGGCACCTGTCATCCATTGCCAGGTTGGGGCCATGGTGCGTAAAGCGATCAACGAGGAGTTTGGTTATTTTCTACGCCAGCTTGAGGGCCGCATGTCACATTTAGAGAGTCAGGCTGGCTCTGCAGCTCACTCCCCAGCACAGCCACCTTTGGAGCTGTGAAGGTGCAGTGGTGACTGCTCATGGGTGGGGACCTCAACCCACTGGTACCACTAGGGGGCATGTGGGCTTCCGATATTCCAACACCCCTCCCCATCAAGGTGTTTACCCCCAAATGTGTCATATACCTCCCCTGTATGTGTCTTGTGTGTCTTGTCTGTTAACCTACCCAACCTACCTCCCCAAACATACCTACTAACCCTCCCCAACATACCACTCTCACCTGAAAAATAATCTGTTCCCACAAAAAACTCTCGCCCCATACGTAGCTGTCCATTTCGCACACGTGTTCACTGGACACATGTAATCTGGCCTAATTGGCATCACAACAAATTTATGTTGTCCTCACCCCTCTCCCAGGGGTTTGAGGGTTGAAATCTACCTCCAAATTCAGTGTATATGCACAGCTGTTGCTGTAGAAGAAATGGGCAGCTATGGACCCTTCCTACACCCTTCCTGCACATGCCTAGCTATTTCCCTACTGTCTTATCCTCTTTGTGCCCCTTTGTCACCACTTTCCTATGAATCCTTTTCTCTTTTCTTTTAAAGAAATTAGCGTGGGGGTAAGCGGCAGTACACACTTTTAAGCAGCAGTAAGTGGGTTTAAGTGTGTTTGCACGGGGGCAAGCAATGCCTACACAGGTTAAGCAATATAGCAGCTAACTGAGTGTAAGACACAGTAAACGGAAGTTATGCAGTGCTTACCTCCGCACAAACACATGCAAACCCACTTACAACTGCTTTAAAGTGCCGTAATCACCCAGCAACAACAAAAAAAAAAAAACTCTGCAAGGTGCGAACCCAGGACCGTGCACACCATACATAAAATGATTTACCACTAAACCATGGCAGATATACATAACCCTTATGTTTTCACAAACATATAATCCAGCACAATCAGTCAACAGTATAGGAAATGTAGTAATATCATACCACACAAGTTGTTAATGCAAGAAGTCTGGACAGAGTGTGCAAACGTGGGTACACATAGGGATATTTGTCAAATACTGCTATAATACACTTAAAACGTTGCTAGTTACACAGTTATATGTATTAGAACACATATGAAGAAGGACATGAAGTCTGAAACACAAAAGTGTCAGCACTATTTACTGACTTCAGTGCTGCGATCATCAGATGTCTGTGTGTGTAACTATATTAATATCTAAACAGATGCAACATATCTATACATGTAGATATATATATATATATATATATATATATGTATATATATATATATATATATATATATATATATATATATATATATATATACATATATATATATATATATATATATATATATATATATATATATATATATATATATATATATATATATATGCACATGTATACATGCATATGCCTAAATTGACACACATATGTGTCTTCACCTATATGTCTACATATACACAGCACTTTACAGATGTGTATGCAGATATATATCTATGTAGGTATATACGACATAGTTTTTATATATATATATATATATATATATATATATATCTATGCATATGTTAATATATAATATATATTATATATTATATATACATATATATATATATATATATATATATATTATATATATATATATATATATATATATATAGGTATATGGCCATACATCTGTAGATAGCAATGGCAGATTAACAAATACATATATGTCCACATGCACCATTAATGGGGTTGAGAGGCCCCACACACTATACGTCTCGTAAGAATAGGCATCCCTCCCACAGCCAAACACGTTAACCATGCAATACACTACCAAGAACAGTCTGCCACCCATAGGAAATGTAATACATGGAAGCCATCAACATCCCCTAGATACAGATACACAGACATAGATATGCAGATACAGATATACATATACACGTGACTATACATACACATGCAGATATATGTACAGTAAGATACATATGTAGAAGGTTCACACAATATGGAGCAGCCACTATGCCTACAGTTAACACCTGAATAACTGGACACTGTATGGGCCACTCATACAAATGTCAATTGTTGCCTGCAACATATACCCATAGAGAGGTCATAGGAAAGACACCACACACAGGTTTGCAGAAATGGGAAACCTTTCATTGTGTACTATTACAGCTCTATATGCCATGTCATATAGCTGTTCAAACACTGACAACCATATAAACAGAGTACTGCAACTGTGAAACAGTTACACTAATGCAGTAGTCTGGACAGGTTCACAACTGTTGCAGTCCAGGCCAAGCCCTTCAAATTGTACAATAGTGAACACAGACTGGGCCACAGGATACCAAACAATCAACAGTATGTACTGCAGGTGTGCAGTTCAGCAGCCTATATCTACACTCTGTACAAACTCAGTAGGTGGTAAAGACGTTATGTGATCACATGGGTTGTCACTGTTACATAACAAGGCATAACTGACACCATCACAAGCACACCGACAAACAGAACAGTATGTATGGCAGGAGGCAGTAGGCTTGCAGTACCCCAATTCATGTAAGTAATGTAAATATAGGTGAAGTATACGGTACTGTAAATCCAGATACCTTGTGGCAGCTCACCACTGATACCCCCACATTTTGTAACAGCCTAGGTCATTTATGGTGCTCCCCACCTAGACTCAATAATACAGGGCCATACACCACTGTTACATACACTGGCCGCTGGAGTGCATAAGGCACACATGTATTGTGTAGGTGATGCCCACACATATATGGATACAACAGCAGTGGACTAATGGCAGCAATGGCAGTGTAATATACTCACAGCTCACTACAGAACAACCCCCAACAGCATGACATATGTGCAAAGCTTGGTATGTAAATGGAGGACAGAGGCTGGAACACAGGTACATATGTGGAAAACTGTTGCCATATGCTAAGAAAGTTGCTGGTGTTACAGGCTAGTCTGCAACATACACTTAGTCAGGGAATTGAGATTAGAAACAGAAATGGATATAGCCATGTACTGATAGCACTCAACACACACACTGCCTGTGTAATATCTGACACAGGACCTGTGTGGTGGATGGACAACACATGATAAGCATACCTCTGTCCAGCAAGAGGATAGGCCCACAGTAGTGAGCTATGCAGACAGACTGCATTCCAAGGTAAACTAGTTTGTACACCCTGTAACACCAGTACTATACAAAGCATAACACAACTCTACTCACAGTCTGTCTGTAGTTCCTGATCCTCCTACAAATATGTGGCCTCCCTGAGTGTGCAGGTTCTCCTGTAAGAGGTATTGCTACCTGCTGTCTGTAACACTGATGCCCACACACAGGAAGGATGTCCATCACACAGGAAATGTAAAGGAACCACGCCCACATGCTGTAGGGATTTATAGTGGGTGGTTCCCATGACAGTGGTAATTGGAAGTAGTACACATGTGTAATCATATATATATATATATATATATATATATATATATATATATATATATACATATATATATATATATATATATATATATATATGGCTGTCTGGATAAGTATATGTACATATATTTCCACCATATGTTCTGGACATGGAGTGTAGCCCTACCCCAGCCCCATATAGTCCCAAAGTCATAGTGCAAGGGTATGTCAGGTATGTATAGCAGGTATATTAGTAAACTATTGCTACTTTCATTGGGATTGTCTTCACAGACATAGTGTGTGGGGAAGGTCACATCTACTTATAGTATGTGTGCCACTGGCTACTGACAGACATCTTAAGGAAATCATTGTGCAGTACCGCCGCTTGCATGTAATGCCCTGTGTAGTACAGCAGAGATATTGGCCAATATATGTGGAACATCAGACACACCCTGTACAGTCCAGAGGTATACACATAATCCCTTAGTGCACCACATGTGTACCAGGCCTGACAATACGGATGTGGACAGCCATGTAGATAGGCATAACACATAATGACTGGAATACATTTGCCACCATAGGTTTTGCATTCACACACTTCTGTCTGGCCTGACACAGAATGACTGCTGGTACAGGGGTGCCAAGGACACATACTAGCCACTAGATATTGACATGCATATGTACAGAATCCCACTGCTCTGTCTGACATACCTAACTGTTAAGGGAGGCCCAGCAGCAGTACATCTGGCAAGTATCTGCACATAACATCTCACTAGGTAAGTACACTAAGCTGCTAGGCATGTAACAATGCACTGTGTAGGCTACAGGCACACTAGATCAACACTGGCCTACATCTCCTGTGGGGGAATGCACATGTACCTGCATATATAGCAGGCTCAACAGGCATGTCACAGCATAGGGTAAGATATACCTGTGTGAAAGTGCATACCCACAACCAATATGAACATAGACACAACCACATATGGTAAGCTAGCATAATCTTACAGTATATGAACTATCTGTTCTACACCATCCTCATATGTGCCACTCACAAAATAACCCTACGTGCACTGGGCTGCTACACAGTTTGGTCTGATGTCTGTCTGTGGTATGGGACATGTGTGTGTATGGCCCTACAAACTTGTACACCAAAACAGTACCATACAGTGGGGCAGCAGGTAACATCAGCTAGAAGGGGAACTAGAACAATGACATCTATCACAGCCTGTACACAGGCTACAGTACATACGAACAATACACACACTGCCGACATTCACCATCACTACACAGACCTCAGTACTGTACAAACATCCACAGAATGTCCAGGTTATGCCATGAAATGTAATCCCTACTGTACATAACATGTGTAGCAATCAGATATATCACTGGCTTGTTATCAGATATGATGACACTATTTATGGTGTACTGCACATATGCACCACTTAATGCACGGCATATGTACAAAGGTTGACAGAGGTGTGGCTGACAGCACATACACAGGGCCAATATAGACATGTTGCTGTGATAACCTCATACATTTACCATTGTAATGGGGATTGTTGCAACATATGTCCTATGAGGGTTATGAAGTCAGTAACTGTCACGGCCTTCACCATCTACAGATTGCAATCCTTACACTACCTTCTGCATTCCACAGATAGATGCTCCATGGCTAACACACAAAACTAAAGGCACAACACTGCCCAGCCTGCAGATGACCCTGCAGATGGGGATTCCTCATATACATGGAACTGACATGGCAGGTATTGCAACATTTATGACAGCCATATCCATACAAATACTGTTAAACCAACAATACTCCAAATGCAGTATAGCAGCACTTACAGTCTGTAGTCAGGTCAGGCACATTCCCCTCCTGGTTCTTGCCGTCTTTCCACAGTGTATGTTGTTAGAGGTACATCCCCAATCCATCTGAGATGCTGTTTGCCAAACAACAGTTCTAGTTCCTGCTCACAATGAATGAAAAGGGCCAACACCATCATGATGTTCCTAGTTATTGGAGTGTGTTTCCATGCAATTGGCTATGGGAATGTTACCACAGCTATTCCACATGCAATCAGCTAGTGGAGGGTTACAATTCGAGCAGAGTCCATCAGCTGATCATGAGCATCACTTAACTTACACATGCTGCTGCCTAAGCAAAGCAGGTGTGGGTCTCCACATCCACCAGAGAGGAAGTGGGGGAGGCAGACAGAGGCAAATACATATCAGGGAGGGGTGGGAGAGTAAAACTGAAGCATGCTTGTGTCACACACCTACCAGCACAGGGTATCAAACCTCTGACAACTATGTAATGCTATCACTGTTCGATGCAGTTATTGTATGCGCCACATAGGTTACAGGCTGTGCAGCACTCAGAACATATATGTGATGGTGAGTGACATCTGCAACAGGGATACGGTAGATATATGCCATGTGACGTACATGTGCCTGTCCGCATGAATAGGTGCCAGCATCAACACAGCCACACACTCACAGGGACACACACACACTGACACAATTGGCAGGGCCAGGAGTACAACTCATCACTAGTGGGATTGCCACAACACATCAATGTGCAGGTATCACATGCACCACATGGGTCATACGGAGGTCATATGGGCAAAGATTATGAAGAGATGTCAGACATCAGACAGCATCCTTCAGTATGCCCGGGGGGGTTGTAGTGAGTGTGGATGTGGACATACGCACCATACAACACACACACAAACACACTGTGTGCCAGTACTGACATGCATGGGTGCATTTCTGCATGGGTGTGTGGTGGTCAACTGTGCCAGCAGGCTAAACAAGGGTAGGTGATGGGTATACCTTGGCATCGGGCCACATGACAATGGTCTGCATTGTGGCTCAGGGCTGTTGTTTCTGCATTTGCCCACACAGGTGCGTATTGTATCCCCATCCAGTCACTTGGGTGGCTATTGTGTGTGGACAATGCTGTGCATCCCCTGCCATGTATGTGTTCCTTACTCCATGACACAGATGGTGTCTAGGATGTGTACACCTCCCACATGCATGTACAGTGACATGTGGAATGGTACCTGGGGTGTCTGGCCCATGTTGTGAACACAGGTTATTATCAGATGTACCAGTCTTGCCTACCTGTGGTAGGTACTGGTAATGGGCAGTAGGTTTACCCTGCACCTACATTGATTGCATGCTAACAGCATTTCCTGGTGTCAGTGGCATCTGCTCATACAGGGCATGTTGTCAGGCATGGTATGTCCATTGTGGGTCACATGTGAAGGCACCACAGGTGGTGCAGGTGTCCATTGGGGAACATGGGAGAGGTGCACTGTCTGCTTGTGTGTGCATAATGGACAGATGGGCAGGTAGAACCTCTACCTAATTAGTTTATCACACTTCATCACTACGCAGTTATAGTACATGCCACAGACATTACTAGAGTACACCTTTGCCAAAGGTCTATTTCACAATGTATGGCATCAACAGGATTACCAAAGTAGGACATTTCAAATGTACTGCGAGTGAGTAGCCTAAAATGCATTACTCCCTACACAGACAGTGAGACACACAAAGCATCCACAACCAACATGTGTGGGTATAGAACCCCCTGACTAAGGTATATAACACACTACAGAATGGAGCTGTTATAGAACACACCACAGGGATTACTAGAGAGTGCCTTCCCCAAAGGTGTATTTCACAAGGAATGAAATTGGCAGGATTGACAAAGTAGGGCACTTCAAATGTACTGCGGGTGACTAGCCTATAATGCAATGCTCTGCACACAGACACTGAAACACACACAAAGCATCCAGAACTGCCATGGTTGGGGATGGAACCCTACCGCAACTCTAAATAACACTCCAGCAGTATGCAGTTACCGGCCAAGCTACAGAGATTACTGGGCCACAATGTTCCCAGAGATGTATTTCTAGGGGGTGACATCAGAAGCCTTGCCGAAGTTGAGTATGTGAATTATAAGGAGTGTGAGTACCCTAAAAAGCATTGTTCTTTACTCAGTCAGAAACAGAGGGACACACAGTTGCCAGGTCTGGGTTTAGAACACCTATCTAACTACTTTATCACACTATAGCAGTACGCAGTTACAGGACATGCTACAGAGATTATTAGGTTGCAACCTTCCCAGAGGTGTATTTCTAGGTGGGTGACATCAGCAGCCTTGCCAAAGTTGAGTATATGACTTGTAAGGAGTGTGAGTACTAGCATTACTTTCTACTCAGTCAGAGACATACACAGTTGCCAGGTCCGGGGTTAGAACACCTACCTAACTAATTTATTACATTACAGCAGTACACCGTTACAGGACATGCTACAGAGATTAATGGGTTATGCTCTTTCCAGAGGTGTATTTCTAGCTGGCTAACATCAGCAGCCTTGCCAAAGTTGAGTATATGACTTGTAAGAAGTGTGAGTACTCTAAAAAGCATTGTTCTCTACTCAATCAGAGACAGATGGACACACACACACACACACACACACACACACACACACACACACACACACACACACACACACACACACACACAGTTGCCAGGTCTAGGGTTAGAACACCTACCTAACTACTTTACCACACTACAACAGTACACAGTTACAGGTCCCGCTGCAGAGATTACTGGGCTACTGCTCTCCGAAAGGTGTATTTCACATTGGATGACCTCAGCAGGCTTGTCATAGTAGGGCTATGGGGAGGGCAGTGTGTGCCTGGGCCATAACCCATTCATCTAGGGGTTGACACGCCACATGCAAGCACACGCAGGTTCATATGTGACAGGTACGTGTATACAGCTACTAAATGACTACTTCCTTGTACAGTCATGTTGCACAGCTGGCACGTGCACCACATAGTCTGTAATGCTGACAGATACTGTTGGCTAGTATTTGCAGTGGATGACATCTGCACCTCATGTGTTAGGGGCCCTTTGGCTGTGTGCTGGGTAGGACAGGCCTGGATGGCTCCTTATCACAGTGACCCTCTTCTACACTTCTGTGTATGTCTACCTTTGGCTTATATTAGTCTCTTGTCTGTATTCCTATCCACTGTGTGTGCAAGGCATGAGTGGTGCATACTGATAAGTGTCTGCACTAACAACTGCAACTGCCAGATATGTCTGGTCTACTGGTGTTTGCAGTCATGGCCTTCATGTGTTGAAGTGTGTAAGCATGCCCAGTATGACCTTTCAGTATGTTGTGGACTGACATTGCCTTCATTTCTCTAAGTGTGTGAGCATGCCCAGTATGGCCGTCTGTATTGAATTTGTGGATCGTGTCCAGGTAGTTTGTGCTATAGTGCCAACCTTTGTGTTGTACACCAACAGGTAGCATGCAGTCTCTGCAGGGTATCCATTGATCATTTGGCTTTTACTGTTACTAGATTTCTGCATAGCAGGGGGGCACACCTGACTGTTTCTACATTTCTATACAGGCGTGGGGAGGCACACCTGACTGTTATTACATTACTATGTAGGATGAGGGGGGCACACCTAACTATTTCTACATTTCTACACAGGGTTGGGGGGGGCACACCTGACTGTTTTTACATTACTATGTTGGATGTGGGGGGCACATGTGAAACATGTACACATTCGCTATGACCATACTGGTATTTCAGGTACTCCATTTCATTCTGTATTGCTAACTATCATGCTGACTAGAGGCATACCAGTGTACTACAGATTGTGGCTTTGGTTGCCCTACATATTATTGTCTGATTTCCTACCCTTCAGAACTAACATCCCACTGCCTGTCCTGCTGTGGTCAGTCTGTGTAGGCCTGGGGGGGTTAACGATAGTCATCATTCTGGGACCATGGCACAGGCTCTGTTTGGGTTTGTTTACACCTATCCTGCTGGCTGAGACTGTTGTTGGGTATGTGAGCCATCCTGACTGGCATGTGTGGGTCATATGGACACACATGTCGCACAGCACATTTCCTGCAGTGGGTTTTGTCACACTGTGTAGTACTGGCTACTATGGTGACTCCAGTATGTGTTACAGATGTCATGCTGCCACTATGGGTGTCTACTGTCTGCTGCCATAACATTCAGCCACCAAATTCCCTTGCATGCTCACATCCATACCACAGCTACAGGTAACAACACATTCTACACCATTTGGCAATTGGTAAGTTGATTGACTTACCTTACAGGTGTGCCAGACTTGCGGATGGTGCTGGAGGGCTGCCGATGTAGGATGCACATCGTACACTCCCTATACATGGTTGAGCATAGGTAGTGTCATATTTGGCATCCCTTTTACTGTATGTGCAAGTTAGAGAGGTGTAATTCCCAGGGTCCCTACTGTGTCACTGCACGTGCTATGCATTGCCTCTTTGCCAAGGCCAGGGCATACTGGGCATGCCTCCTTCTGCCTACTGGAGCAGGTTCAGGCTGTTCCTCCTCCTGGTCACTCTGTGCCTGTGCAGGCCTTGGCATTGGTGGGGGGCTGTGTGGCCCTGCCCCATGCTGTTCCTACTGCAGCTGTTTCTGCAGAATCATATTGTGTAGCATAGCACATACAATAACAATTTGGGTACATGTAGCTGGTAAATACTGCAAGGCTCCATCGGATGTGTCCAGACACTGGAACCATGACCTGAGCATCTAAAACACATGCTCTATTATATGCCTGGCCTGTGCATGTGCCTCATTATGGCATTGTTGTTCAGGTGTGTGCATTTCTGATGGGTGTCATCAACCATGGCTCTAGTGTGTACCCAGCATCCCCCACTAGGTGACCATAGGGGATGTCCCCATTGGCAAATCTCTGGTACAGCTGTGTCAGATGCCATATGTGGGAATCATCATAGCTTCCAGGGTAGCCAGCACCCACCTTCATTGTAATGCCCTGGGCATCACAAATGACCTGGCAGTTGATGGAGGGGATGCCCCTGTGGTTGATGTAGGCCCTACCTTGCTCACCGGGTGGTGCTTTGATGCATATGTGTGTGTGCAGTCTATAGCACCCACTACCCCAGGGTATTCTGCTATTTGGTGGAAGAGATGCATATTGCTTGTCAACACCTCACGGGTGTTGAGGAAATATACGTGCTCATTGGCATGTGCTGACATGGCATCCAGGAACTGGTGGAATACTCTGGATGCTGATGCCTGTGAGATCCCCATGTTATCCCCAGTTGTGCTTTGGGAGGTACCTGTGGCTAGTATACCTAGGCCTACACATACCTTGGTATCCACTGTGATGGGTTCCCCTCAGCCAGTTTGGTGTGTCAGGTGTGGTCGGCACAGCTCAACAATTTGCTGTAGGAGGTCTCTGTCCACCCTATAGCACTCCACTATCTCCAGCTCATGTAGCCCCTGGTAGGTTACCCTGGGTCTGTACATTCTTCTCTGTCTCCTTACTGTGGGTTATTTGGCAGAATTCACATCCTCACCACCCACAGCCTCTTGCACATGTTGTTCTATGTTGCCTACTGCAGCCCTTCTCATTTCATAGATTTGTTTGTTAAACATTCCCCTCTTGTATACACCAGTGGTGTAGAGTGTGGGAAAAACCAGAGGGGAAGGTGTTTGGTTAGTTTATAGTAGTGTTCTGGGCTGGGCTGGTCTGCTGTCTGTGTAATTGGCTGATTCTGATGCATTTCACCTGCCAGCTAAGCTACTTCTCCTTAATTACCTTCCTACTGCTGTTTTCCCTTCCCATTGCCTTCCTGTTTAAGCCTGGGGGTGCGCTGCAGAAACGGAGTGCCCAAATGTGCACAGAGCTGCTGTCCCTGTGCACAACACCCACACCCGCTTAGGCTTTGTAAAGAATGCTAGGCAGGTTTAGACACATCCCTAGCTTAGCTGTGCTAAGCTAGGAGCAATCCTGAGCCACACTGCTCCAATCTGCTTACAGTATGCCTGACACCCCCCCCATGATGTCACCTATATCCTAGTCTTACACCCAGCTATTCATACTCTTACACTCTTGGGACCTGCCTCACATGCTGGGGAAAACTGGGATTCACTATCCTTCCCCTCATTTGCATAGGATTGCCTGATAATGCATTGTTACATGTCTCACACTGAGCCTCCCCTCTTAGCAGCCATTACTCACTGGCCAGGATGTCTTCTTCCTGCCATTGACATGCATGGCAGAATACTGATTTTAGTTAGAATGCTTATTTTAGGTTTATTTTATTATTTTACCCCTGATCCCATTTGTGTGTTGCTGCCCTATGCTTAAACAGCCGAGATCTGTGTAAAAAAATAAAAGTTGATTTTTTTAAATTGTTTAAACAGTTTGCAATGCCAATGGCCTTATACTTGGCCATTGGCATGCTTCTTCAATGACATGCAGCCTTTATTTGGAGCTGTCATAGCTCCGTTTCGGATTTTGCAGAAATGTACTCGGTTACTAACCGAGTACATTTCTACAGATCGCACTTGTCTTGGATGGACTATTGCAAGCTTCCTGGATTGCAAAATCAGCTTATTTGCATGAATTTCTCATGCAAATGAGGTGATTTGCATACCAGGGCTTGGTCCATGCATGATTATTGCAGGAGCTCTCATGCATGCTCCTGCAGGCTGTTCCAGGATCACACGGCAGACATATTGCCTGTCAGAGCTCCTGCACTAATCATGCATGCTGTGCAGGGAATAGAGAATCCGGGGGAATGTTTTATGGATTCAGGTGGGAGAAGTTATAAGTTGATGCTAACCGATGAGATTAATATTGTCTTGTAGACAGTCTGTTTTGAGTTTTTACCAGTCTAGGTTGACATCTCCTAAGATGAGGGTTTCATAGCGTATATTGTGAGAAAACCAGGAAAGAATGTTCTCAAGGATGGGTAAGTGTTTTCCAGGAGGAATGTAGATGGAGGCAGTTGCTAGTTTTTTGTGTGAATTAAGATGGTAGTTAGTGATAATGAGTTTGGCTGGGTGAAAGTCAAGGATTGGTGCAGTGAAAGGTGAGAGGTTGAGGCTATTATAGTGTAGGATGGCTACACCACCCTCTTTTTTTAAGTCTATCTGAGCAGTTGATTTTATAACCTGGTGGGAGAGTTTCATTGTTAGAGATATGTGGCTTAAGCCAGGTTTTGGACAAGCAGAGAATGTGAGGGGTTGTATGGGCAATCCAGGCATGGGATTTGTTAGACTTTAAATATTTAGAGAGGATATGGCCAAGTGATTGGATATGGTTGATTTCAGTATACTAGACTGAAGCAGGGCAGAGGTAGTAGGAGAAGAGTGGGAGGTAGAGGATAAGGGAGAGAGGTGGTTTGTTGAAGAGGGAGAAGGACCAGGCATAGGGTGGATGTTCCCAGATATAAGTAAGTTATTTCTGTGTAGAGAGAGAAGAGTAATAGATAGATGTAGCTTATAAAACTTGTGTTTAGATTTGTAGGAAGGAGGAAGCATTTCAAGTCTAGTCAGTTTATGAAGGCAAGTGTTGAGGAGGTTAAATAGGGCTGGGAGATAGTACCAAAAGATACTGAAGCTAATGTGTTAGAGGTGCAGGAGGTAGAAGAGTATAGCAGTGGGGAAGGAAGGTGGATGTGGTATGAAGTTAGGGTAGCTAGAAGAAAGAGGAGAGAGGCAATGAAGATTAGGTATTGCATTATGAAATTGGGTAAGGGGGATGGAGAATGGCTTTAAGGTGGGGAAGTGAGTGCATAGAGTTAAAGTAGAAAACTTTTAATCAGTGCACAATAGGGAGAAAGGATGGGTATAGGAAGTGAAGTATTTTAAGTATGACAGGAAGTTGCTTGTCAGTGGGTGGTGAGGGAGGAAGGGGAGGGACTGGATGATATAAAGGAAATTATAATAGGGGTGGGTGGGAATGGGGGTAAGGTAGGGGAGCAAAGTGAGCCCGAGCGTAATGAGGGTGAACGGAGCAGGGCTAATACCTAGGTCGAAAAACAGCCCAGAAAACAATCAGGAAAAAAAGAACTAGCTAGAGAGAACAGATAGAAGGGAAGCAAAGAAAGGGCAAACAGTCACAAAGATTTAGAACAGATAACACTTTCAGGAGAATACTAGACTCAGCTGCACTGGTAGTATATATTTGAGTAAATACCTGTGTTGGAAAGTAGAGGTTTAGCTAAAGTGTGGGGCTTGAAAGAGAGACAGTATTTACAAGCAGCAAGAGTAGGGCAAAGACCATGAGAAGAGGGCAGCAAGAGCAAGTTAACAGACAATAAAGCAGGCAGAAATACTGGCAATGGTAGGATGAGAGAGACAACAGGAGAAGTAGGTAAGAGTGAGGTATGGTAAATGAAACATGGTTATAGTAAAAATGAGAGGAATGGGGGTAGTCAAGGAGAAAAATGATTGGGGTTGCCGGTGTCCTCTTTCGCAGCGAACTTGCCAGGGGCGGCTCGTGGCATCGGGCTGCCGGACTGCAGCCCCCTCAAATTAAAAAAGAAAACAAAATAAAAAAAGAAAACAAAAAAAAATAATTTTTTTTAATTTTCATGACTGCCAATGATGATAGTCCGACTACCGTCGGGCTATGCGCATGCTCACGGCAGTCCGGCAGGACCCAAGGAGACATCTGTGCACTTTTAAAGTGCACGGAACTTGAGGTGTGTGTGTGTGTGTGTGTGTAAATGCCCCAGGAGCTCATGGTGGTGTGGTAGGGAATACCTCAGGCTTGAACCCTGTACCCTGTATGCAGGTGTTAAAGACTTGAGTTCCCTACCCACCACCATTTGTAAAAAAATTGCAGATTTTTGCCTCATATTTGATCTGAGCTGTTCCTCATAATATCTGTGGTTTGTAAATGTTGCATTGCTTGATATTTGATGGTGTAGTAGTAGCATTGTTGCCTCACAGCTGCAGGTTCTCAGGTTTGATTCTTGGCTGAGGTTCCTTCTTTGTGGGGTCCGTATCTTCTCCCTGTGTTTGTGTGGGTTTGCTTTAGTGTCCTCCCATGTTACAAAGACATGTCTGCATTATTTCTTCCTGGGCCTCTGCTGAAAATTGTTATTTTGTTCCAAGTCAGACTGTCCTGATTAATAAATGTTAAATAAAATTGACCGGCATTTGAATTTCAGACTTCAGGTTTCTGAATGTTTAATTCCTTGCAGATTTGATGGTGCAGTGGTAGTATTGTTGCCTCACAGCTATAGGTTTTCTGGTTTGATTCTTGGTTGGGGTGGCTTCTGTGTGGAGTCTGCATCTCCTCCTTGTGTTTGTGTGGATTTGCTCTGGTGCCCTGCCATTTTACAAAGACGTGTCTGCAGTATTAATCACTGCGTCTCTGCTGAAAATTGTTTTTGTTCTGTCCGCAGTAAAATTGACCGGCATTTGAATTTCAGACTTCAGGTTTCTGAATGTTTAATTCCTTGCAGATTTGATGGTGCAGTGGTAGTATTGTTGCCTCACAGCTATAGGTTTTCTGGTTTGATTCTTGGTCGGGGTGGCTTCTGTGTGGAGTCTGCATCTTCTCCTTGTGTTTGTGTGGATTTGCTCTGGTGCCCTGCCATTTTACAAAGACGTGTCTGCAGTATTAATTCCCTCGTCTCTGCTGAAAATTGTTTTGTTCTGTCCGCAGTAAAATTGACCGGCATTTGAATTTCAGACTTCAGGTTTCTGAATGTTTAGTTCCTTGCAGATTTGATGGTGCAGTGGTAGTATTGTTGCCTCACAGCTATAGGTTTTCTGGTTTGATTATTGGTTGGGGTGGCTTCTGTGTGGAGTCTGCATCTCCTCCTTGTGTTTATGTGGATTTGCTCTGGTGCCCTGCCATTTTACAAAGACGTGTCTGCAGTATTAATCCTCGTCTCTGCTGAAAATTGTTTTTGTTCTGTCCGCAGTAAAATTGACCGGCATTTGAATTTCAGACTTCAGGTTTCTGAATGTTTAATTCCTTGCAGATTTGATGGTGCAGTGGTAGTATTGTTGCCTCACAGCTATAGATTTTCTGGTTTGATTCTTGGTTGGGGTGGCTTCTGTGTGGAGTCTGCATCTCCTCCCTGTGTTTGTGTGGATTTCCTCTGGTGCCCTGCCATTTTACAAAGACGTGTCTGCAGTATTAATTCCCATGTCTCTGCTGAAAATTGTTTTTGTTCTGTCCGCAGTAAAATTGACCGGCATTTGAATTTCAGACTTCAAGTTTCTGAATGTTTAATTCCTTGCAGATTTGATGGTGCAGTGGTAGTATTGTTGCCTCACAGTTATAGGTTTTCTGGTTTGATTCTTGGTTGGGGTGGCTTCTGTGTGGAGTCTGCATCTCCTCCCTGTGTTTGTGTGGATTTGCTCTGGTGCCCTGCCATTTTACAAAGACGTGTCTGCAGTATTAATCCCTGCGTCTCTGCTGAAAATTGTTTTTGTTCTGTCCGCAGTAAAATTGACCGGCATTTGAATTTCAAACTTCATGTTCTTCAGAATACATAGTAGCACAACCTTTTTTCTAGCAATTTTCTAAGTTTATAAGATGAATATTTTAAATTTGTCCCTATTTTTGGGACTGTATTCCCCATTATTGGCTTCGGTCCAGGTTTTTGTGCTAAGGTTGACAGCTATGGCAAGAACTGAATTCACTGAATATGGACTGTAGAATTGTGCATATTTACTGATAAAGGTGCACTGTAGAATTGTGCATATTTACTGATAATGGTGGACTGTAGAATTGTGCGTATTTACTAATAATGGTGGACTGTGGAATTGTGCATATTTACTAATAATGGTGGACTGTAGAATTGTGTATATTTACTAATAATGGTGGACTGTGGAAGTCTGAGTAGACTTTTTTATGATAAATGTTCTCAACTGGGCAGTTTTGCCATTATGGGTGCATATGTTTTGTTTCATTGCTTACTGGAAAAATGTTCAAAACAAATTTAAAACACCCTCTAACAAGTGTACTGTATTGTACAAGGAATATAATTTTTAGTACAATGAGGAAGGTGTATAAAAGAACACATGTATGTTTCATATGCATGGGGCCTATGATTTGAAAACAGCCCAAAATTAATCTTTATCTGCCACTGGCAAAATGTATTTTCTTTGAATGTGGGTTTCAATGCTGTTTCAATGAATGTGAGTTTCAAGGGCAGAGAAGTTTTAATGCTAAGTTTTCATTGTGAGACTGCATTGCTTTGTTTAACAGATGACTTAATGTTTGTGCTGTAAAATACAAAATAAAACTTTCAAATGAAGTCCAATCATTGAAGTAAAGCAGTATGCACATTAGTGTTTATGGTAAATGGAGTGAAATAGCCAAGTAATGGTTAATTGGAATGGCTGCAGAGGCTCCAGTTCAACCATTATTTTGTCAGGGGAGGGCAGCAAACTCAGACAGGCCCAGCTGAACTATACCTCCCAACTGTCCAGATTTTCAAAGAATGAATAGATTTTTGCTTCTTATTTTTGGTTTGTTCATAAAATTTGTAGTTTTAATTCCTAAATGATTTGCCAGAAGTCACTAAATAATAAGTTTCAGACTTCATAACCTTCATAAAAATGCATGTTAAAGTAAGAGCCGTTCTATCAACTGTCTCAATTTATACAAGAGCAATTTTAGTACTGTTTATATGTGCCCCCAATATATTTGGCCTTGTTCAGATTTACTGCATTAACAGGTTGAGAGGTACATGCAAAAAAATTGCTTTATGGAATTAGGCATAGCCAACCTCTCAACTGTCCCCAATTTTTGGCTCAAAATGTTGCTCTTCCCCCTAATAATCCCTCTGCAAAATAGCAATTTTGGAAGAAAACATGGAGGGTTTACAATTAAGAAATAACTGTAATAATCAAAGTTATAGATTACTTGAAATGCATGTAGATTCTTTTATTTTGTCAGCTGCTCAAGGTAGCAGTACTAATATTAAAGTGTCCCTTCTTTGACAGGTAGAAGCTGTATTGTGTGTCTATTTTATATTTTTGCATCACATTTTTGGTCCATTTTTCATAAAATTGTGTTTTTTGGCAAATTAGTGACATATCACTAAAGACTGAAGTTAGAAAATGACAGACATTTGAGTTTCAGATTTTATACCCTTCAGAATATTCATACTAATGCAAGACCTATTCTATTATCTTTCTAAGTTTATTAGAGCAATATTTAAAAATTGTCCTTATTGTTGTGCCTTTGTCCCACTTCTGTGTATGGCTTTGTCCAGATTTCTTGCTCTTGAGGTTGAGAGGTATGAGGTATATGCATATATATATTTTTTTATGTGTTATTAGTATGAATAGTTCATTGATTTTTTTAAAAAACAACAATTTATTATATGTCAAATACAAGCCTCGTAGTGTATGGTTAACGCTGGTGTCCATATAATACATAAAACCAAAGGGAATGTATAAAAGATTTATTTTAGTTTATGAATTAATTATTTAATTTGGAAAAGTAAAAATCACAATAGATATGTTGCACTTTAAAAAGTATGCACTTTAAAATGTATTTGTTTCTTGGCATTTCCTGTCCTCAACTTTATGACCATATTAGGAAGAAATTCATTCATGGTTTAGTTAGTTAATAGTCTATTCCAATTCCAGGTTTAATGAATTCATTTATCAATTAAATACTTAAATTGTTTTAGAACAACAGTATATAAAACAAGAGGCACTGTGTATTCATTATTCTGATGAAGTCTGCACCAACGCAGACCTAAGCTAAATCTGTTGATTTTTAATTTTTGTTATTAAACTATATTTTGGTCTGGTCACACGGAGTTTTTATATTATACGTTCTTGGTGGACTACTATATTTATTGAGGTATGACAAATGTGTCAGGGCCATCACAGTCAGCCAGAGAGATTTCAAATTGTGACATGCTTGTTGCACCCCACTCCCCCATGTAGTGACTCTGGATGTGTCCAAGCAAGGCAAGGAGTAGTTGTATCTACCTTGGATGGGGAGGACACACTGCATAAGTACTACAGTGGCTTTTCATCTGTCCTTGATTTTGCAGAATGGTCTGGTTTCTGTCATATTTTTGTACTGTTGATTTATGCTTATTACTCAGATTTATGCTTATTACTCAAAGTGCCTGTTGCTCTGTGGTTAAGTAGCAATGCTTTAATGACCATAAGGTAAGCTTGTCTGACATCGTAAGATGCAAGTAAGCTTTAATAAGCATACTGTTAAAGAATTGCCAACATTGAAAGCCTTTCTGTTGTTGCCATGCAGAGAATACTTGACTAGATAATGTATAAGCCTTGGGTATTAAAGGACAGGATTCCATTATTTTAAAAAGCTCATTACACTTGTTGGAGACTTCCAGTCATCTCTACAGACTTTACCCATAAACTAAACAGAATGCCAATCATGTGTGGTCCATAACCTGTACAGTAATCCTTTAAGCAATGTATCTTGAGCTTGTTTCTTGTTTGCTTTTCATTTTTACTTTTATCATGTTTTCCCCATGAAACAAGTTGTCAGGCAGCAGGTCTTTTTGGATAAGAAACATTTTTACAAGTGGGGCATCACATAGATTTCTACTTTCAGCATGTTGCTTGGTACTTTAATAAAGCTGAATATATTATAATTAGAACTGCAGTGCAAGGAGAAGTGGTTTGAGTTGAGTGCTTCTGGTTTTCTTATACTTGATTTTGACTGGCATTCCAGTAATGTATTTAAAAGTAATTTATTTTTCATGCCTCACAACCTTTTGTTTCCATCTAGATATTAAGTAAGCTGTCATGCAGCCAATGCATTGAAATATTTTTATTCTTCTACACTTATTTTTGTCTTGATTGGACTTTCATAATGATGGTTTGCCACCCAGGGCAGCGTATTTAATTAAAGTTAGTTTTTTGTGGTTTTGTGCATAGCTCCTCCCCTTTATGGTTGACCACACCCCTTCCCTTTGACCCCACCCATTCAGCGTCTCCTGCAGCCCCCCTGTGATTTGAAGTCACCAGCCGCCACTGGAACTTGCAGAAACACTATTTCTGTTGTAACAAATTAAAAAAAAATGCTGTAACTAAGAAAGGTTACTTTATCATGTGCCAAATTAAACACTAGGACACATACTTAAGTGGAATTCTGTGAGCTTAGTTGGTGGCTGCAGGACCAATGTTAATAAATTTCAGGGTTTCAGTTTGAGTCCACAACACAAAGTTGCTTTTGTGGCCAGGAAAAATCACAGGGTTAAGATCTTCTAGGGTTAAGTGGAATTATGTGAGCTTATTTGGTGGCTGCATGACCGATGGTCATAAATTGCAGGGTTTCAATTTCAGTCCACAACACAAAGTTGCTTTTGTGGCCAGGAAAAATCACAGGGTTAAGATCCTCTAGGGTTAAGTGGAATTCTGTGACCTTATTTGCTGGCTGCAGGACTGATAGTCATAAATTGCAGGGTGTCAGTTTGAATTTAAAACACAAAGTTGTTTTTGTGGCCCGGAGAAATCACAGGGTTAAGATTCTCTAGGGTTAAATGGAGTTTTGTGAGCTTATCTGTTGGCTGCAAAACCGATGGTCATAAATTGCAAGGTTTCAGTTTGAGTCCACAATACAAAGTTACTTTTGTGACCAAGAGAAATCTGTCTGCTAGCAGGTTTTCTTGTCTCTGCAGGATCAGTGTGTGTTATACTGTTAGTCACTAGTTCAATACATGCTTGGGTCCTACCTTTTAGCTATGCACATAACTGCAAAAGGCATTATGGTTATCCTTGGCTGTGATTGCTACGTTTTTCTCAGAGTTACCCTTAGAGGATTTGACATGTCTTATTTGCCTGTTTAGGCTGAGGAGGGTGCTTTCCACTGTTGGGGCCTCACCTTAGTTTTCTTAGACAGCAACGTTTTGCATTTGTTGCAAAGTTTGTTGATGCTGGATGTCCACCAGGGTGGCTTATTTTTGGGGGGGGCTATAGATTTGATTCTGTCTAGAACAGCTGAGTTTATACACTTATACAAGTGATTGTATAGGGCTTCAGGGGTCTATATGACAGTATCGAATGGACTAAATAGCGAATGCTATTTATTCGATCCAATACTGTCGAAATGGGAAAATAGTGAAGTCACAGAACATTGAATTTTTTCCCAGGGAAAAAATTCAGTGGGCCATCTTTGGGACTTTGCCATTTCCTCCACTATGGTGCAATCTCGGAGTTGGTATATTTAAGTAGAGGGGTGTGGGGGGTGAAGCCCCCTACTTAAATTTGTGTTTAAGTTTTTTTTTTTTTTACGGAGCAGCAAATTTTTTCCCTGGGAAAAAAAATTGCTTTTCCGTTTGTTCGATATTTTGTTGTTTAGATATTATCGGTACAATGAAATAGTGTTTGCTATTTTCATCGTATGATAATATAATACAGACACTGGCTTCAGTGTAAGCTGTGATGTAGTTAACACTTTCTGCTGATGTTAAGGCTTGGAATACATTTATTCATTCCCTTAGGAAGGTATAGTTTGCCTTGGTGAAGTTTTTTAGTCTGAATTCACCCTTTCTGAGCACTGGTGTTAGTGCCAATTTGAAGGAAACTGATTTGTGGTTAGATTTAACTAATGAGGGTCCAACAGTCATAGTGGTGCATTTGCTTGTCATGTTATTTAGAACCATATCTAGTATGTTTGTTTGTCTTTTGGGGTTTGAACAATTTGTTCCAGGGCATTTGAGTTAACAAAGTGAAGGATCTTTTGCACAAGTGAGTTAGGGCTGTAGTAGGTTTCCCAGTTGATGTGGGCTAACTGAAATCCTCCATGACCAGAGTGTTTGACTGTATTTGGATTGACTCCAATTTGATCAAGTAGGCCTCATGTGCATCATGGTTCATGGAGGAGGATCAATAACTAGCTGTGACATGAATGGGGGTCTTATACACAGTAAGTGGAACTTGGAGTAACTCCATGGAGTTGCCCAGTTTAACTAGTTTGGAGGTGTATTTATCTCTAATATAAATAGAAAGACCACCTCCTTTTATTCTTACATGTTAGTTTTGCAGCCTGAAGGTGTGGAAGGCATTGTACTCTTGCAAGGCCAGGGTATTCCCTTAGGCCTTGAAGTAGGTTTCTGGCACTACACAAACATCTACATTTTCCAGTGAAAGACGTGCTTCCAGAGTGTGCAGTTTTTGGTTTAAACTCCTAGCGTTTAGCAGCATAACCCTTATTTTGTTATTACTGGCAATTTTCATATTGTCAATTTTGTTTTTGAGACCTTGCCTAAAAAAGGCACAATGAGGGAGGCAAGAGCCTTTGCCAGCAGCAGAAAGCCTAGTGGTTCCAGGTGCATACTATGTCTGGCAAAGCAGTGAGGTTTGTTGACCATGTCATCCCAAGCTGGCAGAAACTGGATCCCCTTTGAATGACATCAAAAGCTAAGCCAATTATTGAAATTGATCATTTTTGTTTATACTGTGGCATCATTCTAGGTGAAATATTATGTTGCTCAAGGCTAGGGACATACCTGCCTGGGACACATACTCAGAGAGCTCAATCATGTCTCTCTTCACGTAGTCCAGTGAGGTATGTCTCAGGTCATTCACTCCAATGTGAGGTGTGACAGAATCGTAATGGTACTTGTTGCTGAGAGACCTGTGTGCATGCATGATCTGATGAATTCTGGCACAGGACAGGCAGCTGACCATGACTTTCTCCTTATATAACCTGGTGAGTGGGAAATCTGTGTGTCTCACTATGGAGTCTCCAATGACAAGAAAAAATTGTTTTTTGAAAGTTTTTCCTTGGGGCTTGGTAGGAGAGACACTGGTGTTGCTATGTGTCTTGTGTGCTGTGTTAACTGTGTTAGTTGTAGCAGTCTTGTGTTTTGGAGGTCTCTGGTGTTTTGGTAAGATTTTTGAGAGAACCTCCACATATGTTGATTTATATGTTGGGTATGTATTATGTGTATGAGTAGTGTTACTATGTGTATGAATAGTGATGGGTGAGTTGACAACCTCTTCTATGTTACCATTTTGAGTGTGAGAGAGCAGTGATTCAAGATTCTTGGTGTAGATACATCTCTTGCACGCTGTACTAGAGTGAGTTATTAGTAGAGCATAGTCAGTGTACATGAGGCAGTTGCTACACTGCCACACGAGACCCAAATCAACAAGGCTGGCAGAAGAGACAGGGGTAGTTCAACTGTCCATAATGTTAGGTTTGAAGAACTGTTATCACAAAGTGGGTGCTTTCAGGATTGATCTGATGGGTTTTTTCGCTGGTAGTTCTAAATAAGTATTGCTAGTGAGCTGTGAACTAACACCAGAAAAGTAATAAAGATGAGGACTACACTAATTTATTACAGCTTTATCTAAGGGTAGAATTGTTGAAATTATCTGACTATGGCGTACAATTGTGTGGCAGTGCACTGTGCTACACGATATGCAAACAAGCAGACATCTCCTCAAATGCGGGGCTTAAATATCAGAAGCTAAAATTTTAAAAAACTTAAAAGAACCAATGACGGTGCTTATCCCAAGGCCTAGACCAATCATCCTTCATTAGACAGGTTCCAATCAGCACACGTCTCTCACAAGGGTGCAGAAGGGCCCCTTCCAATCAAAGATGTCTTGGAAAATGTGCTCAGAATATGACAGCCACTCCAAACAGACCCAGATGTAGCAAACCTATATCTGGACTATGCTACAGCTACTAGTTACACTAATTTAGGCAGGGAGCATTAAAAAATGTTTTAAACAGCAGAAAAACAGCAGTGAGACACTAAAAAATGTTTTAAACAGCAATTTTTCCATCTCTCTCAACTTTCTGATTTAAAAGCCTGCATTTGCACTTGTTTCTTTCCTGTAACTACTCCAGTCCAGATACAGATTCTTAGTTTTAGCACTTGAATTTGCTTATCTGTACTCATCACTTGTTCAGAACATGTTGTAAGTACTAAATAAGCTACAAATTACTACAGCACTCAACCTTTCTCATTACCTAGAGGAAAACAGTTTTTGTACTTACTTTCCTCACTTGCTTAGAGAAAAACAGCTCTTGTACTCACTTTTCTCACTTGTCTAGAGGAAAATAGTTTCCTATTCAGGCATGTCCAAGGGTCAGCTCTCAGTGTTCTCTCCTGTCTCTCTAATGAATCTGTGGGCATCTTGGGGCAATGTAGCAATTGTCTCATGTACACAGACAGCCCTCTCATCCTACCACCCAACACTACAACCTGTGAGAGATGTACTTATCTAGCCAAACTGGAGGTAAAGCTCTCTCCAACCAAGACTGAACTTGACAGTCAAGAGGAGAAGGTAAACACGTGCACCACACCACACTCATCACATAGTCCCACTAAACCTACACCACCAAAATCCAGATAGAAACACAAAAACATTTACGGAGGCTCTCAATAATAATCTGCTCAAGCAACAGAGACCTCCAAAGCAGAAACACAAGCAACCCCCACTCCCAACACAACCCAAATGACACATAGCCCATAGACTCAGTGTGCTAATCAACCACAGCCCATAAGGCAAAACAACGTACCCAACACACTAGTCAAAGGTGACTCTATTGTCAGGCACACTGATCCCACTCACCAGGCTAAACAAGGACAAGGTTACTGTCAGCTGGCTGTCAGGTGCCAGGATCTGCCACATAACCCAAGCACTCAGGTCACTCCACAACAAGTACAAATATGACTTTGTCATTGTCCATGTTGGTGTGAATGACCTGAGACATACCTCCCTGGACTACATGAAAAGAGACACGGAACAGCTCTCCGATCTTGTAGCCCAGGCAGGTATGACCTTAGCCCTGAGTAGCATCCTGTCATCACCCAGAATGATAGCGCAGTACAAGGACAAAATGATTGACTTCAACAACTGGCTGAGCTTCTGGTGTCATTCTAAGGGGATCCAGTATCTGTCTGCCTGGGACGACATGGTCGACAGACCATGATGCTTTGCCAGAGATGGCCTGCACCTGTCACCCCTGGGATTCTGGCTACTGGCTAAGGCTCTTGCCACCCCATAGTGCCTTTTTTAGGCAAGGTTTAAATGACAAATTCACCACCATAACAGGAACAGGGAAGCAAAAATTGAGGGTAATGCTACTCAATGCTAGAAGTCTAAATCTCAAAATGCACTCACTCGAGGCACTCCTTAAAATGGAGAACATCGATATCTGTGCAGTGACTGAGACCTGGTTCAAGGCTCCAGAGAACACCCCTGCATTACCAAGCTATAACTCATACCACAATTTTCGGCCATATAACCTGGACTGGAACACCAAAGGCAGAGGTGTGTCCATATTCATTAAGGATATCCACACCTCCAGGCTAGTTGCTCAGCATAATGCATCCGAGGTTATCCAAGTGTAGCTAACTCTGGACAAAACTGCAATCTAAATTGTAGCTTGCTACAGATCCCCCACCATGCCCCAGGATTCCCACTCCTCTTTTCTTCATATACTGGAAAATATTAGGGTTCAACCAAACACCCTAATAATGGGTGATTTCAACTACCCCACCATTAACTGGGGAAACTACTCATGTACCAACTTTTTCACTCATCTCTTTCTGGAATTCATAAATTACAATGCCCTGGAGCAACTTATCTACACCCCCACCAGGGGCAACAATATCCTAGACCATTACCAACATGAGTGACCAGTGCTCCACACCTGAAGTCAACTCCTCGTTGGTCAGATCCAACCATAAGATAATCACCCTAGATATCCACATCCTGCCCCTCACCCCCCATTAAAGAAACCATGGTAAAATATTTCTCCAAACCCAATTTCATGCTTCTTAAGACAGAAGTGCCAAACTTTGTTACACCCATGCAGATGGACAATACAGTTACGACTGCTGAATTCTACACAAATGCACTCTATAAGCACTTACACAAGTGCATGGATCGTGCTATCCCAGTCAAAGCCAAGATGCTATCCTTCAAAAAAAGGAAGCCAACCTGGTGGTCCTCTGCCATAAACGAATTCTACAACAGAAGGAAGAAACTGTTGCAAAAGACAGTAAAATCCTATGAGTGGAGGAGCTCCCTGGTCAGCCTCAGTAAGAAGTTGAGATCCCTTATAAGTTCCTCCAAAGCTAGCTACAAAAACAAAATCACCACTAATTCTAAGGACAACCACAAAGCATTCTATAGCTATGTCAAGAATCTCAATGGCAGCACCAAGATCTGCTCTGAGTTACAGCACAACAGCATGAAAATTACAGAACCAACTGATATTGCCAACATCCTGGCAGATAGGTTCAGTGCCCCTAAAGGGCCCATATCTATACAGGGAGAATGCAGAGTCCATGTAATCACAACTACGCTAGTAAAAGCTGCACTATCTAAAGCCAAAAACACAGCATCTATGTGACCGGACAACATCCAAGGCTGCGTTTTACATGAACTTTAGAATGAACTGGCTTCCCACCTAAGCACCATGTTCAGTCATAGCCTCACAACAAGCTTTGTGCCCACTGAATGGTGCACAGCAACAGTTATCCCACTCCACAAAGGGGGAGACACCACTGAACCCGGGAACTATTACCCTATTAGCCTGATGAGCCTGGTCTGGAAGGCCATGATTGTGAAAGGCAGATCATGCCTCCTGAACCTGATTGACTTCTTTGAGGCAGTCACCAAAGCCGTAGACTAGGGTAAGGTGGCTCACACAGCCTAGTTTGACCTCGCCAAGGCTTTCAACACTATCCCCCATTCTGGAATTATAGCCAAACTCACTAAACTAGGTATAAATCCCTACACCACAAGATGGGCTGCCAAGTGGCTCACTGACAGAACCCAAAATGTAAAAGTTGCAGACTACAAATCTGACTTCAAACCAGTGACAAGTGGAGTACCACGGGGTTCAGTCCTGGGACTCTACCTGTTTGGTATCTACTTCTCTGAAGTACAGGCTAACACAGAAGGCCTCTGGCTAATGAAGTTCACAGATGACTGCAAATTAGGAGCCATAGTCAAGTACCCAAATGATGTGGACATCCTACAGAAGGGCCTCACAGAGACAGATGCCTGGTGTCAGAGCCATGGCCTCAAGCTCAATGCCAAAAAGTGCATTGTCATCCCCTTTGATATAAACTCTGTACCCATGAACTACCACATAGGTGGCAGTCTACTTAACTCTGAATGTGTGATAAGAGACCTTGGGACCCAGGTGTACAGTAGTCTCTCCTTTGATAATCACATCACCACAGTAGTCAAGAAATCTTTCTGTGTGGCACACCTCATCACAAAAGGGTTCTCGTCCAGGAAAAAATAGGCCATTATTCCCCTTTACTTGGCACTCATTAGACCCATTATGGAGTACAACACCCCTTTTGGAATGTACCTCACAAAACATCTGTAGCAGCTGGAAAGGCCACAGAAGTACCTCACAAAGAGGATTACTGGCCTCAAACAGATGCCCTACACTGACCATCTCAAAAAACTCCAGCTTTACTCCATAGTATATGGCCTACTCCGAGGTGATCTCTGCCTAACATATAAAGCTATGTCAAACCCAGAGCTGTTGGACATACTACACTTAAAGAAATCCCAATCCCTCCAAGCCACATGCTCTAGGGATATAAACCTTGTCACCACACTAAACAGGACATGCTGGAGGGATAGATTCCTGTCCTAGAGACTTCCCATACTCTGGAACAAGCTACCCATCTATGTCAAGCAAAGTTCCTCATTAGCACTCTTCAAGAAAAATTTTGATGACTGGATGGGAATTAGGAAATACACCCTGGGGATCACTTATGTGGCTCTGTACAAGAGGGGCACAAGAAAATAACTTTCTTGGGTGGCATAAGCCAGGGAACCTTGTTGGCTAGGCTTACTTAGGCCCTTGGGCTGATAGCCTAGTACCTACCTATGAACCTATAAGAACCTATAAGACTTATGAACCTATAAGAATGGAAAGGAGACACTAACGAATATTTTAAGCAGCAAACAAATCAGTTATTTAAAACACTGCTTGGCAGAAAAACAGAACAAACAGAATAGATGCTTTGCAAACAGTGAAAAGTAGCAAGCAACTTTGCAAACAGTGAAAAAAGCAACAAAATATGATTTAACAGGCACAGTAAGTCAGACAAATGCAGAACAAACAGTGCAGATTAATTTACAGCATTAAAATTTAGTTTTAAATAAGCAGAACACAATAAATAGTGCAGTGAATAGTTTAATCAAGCAAAAACAGGCAACTTTTTTTTGGGGGGGGGGGACTCAGAAGCTTCTAGTCATCTGGTATCTCAGCTCAGAGTTGTGGCTGGTAGCCCACCTCAGTTCAGCTGGGTTCCAACAAGCACAAACCCTGTCAAACACAGGGCTTAAATACCGGAAGCTAAAAATAATAATGAGGGTGCTTACTCCAAGCCCTAGGAAGTCCTTGCTTTCACTTTCGTGTGAAGCAAGATGCTGGCAATTTCTGCTGTAAGTACTGCAGCTAGTGTTTCTGTTCTCTATTGTTTCTTCTACTTTGCCCTCTGTTTTGTCTTCTGATTCACAGTCATTTTCATTTAACAACTTTCTCTTTGTCTCAGACTTCTTCACAGGCTTTAGCTGTGTTGCACGACTCTGGTAATTTCTTCTTGATTGGGATGATGAAATGGAGCTTCTGGATGGTTCTTTCACTTTTGCTGTTTCCGTTTCTGCTGTTTTTGTTCCCCCCCAGAACTTTGCAGATTACTTATGTTGCTTCTGCAGTTGTTTCTCAGGCCAAGTCTTATACTATGCAGAAAAAAATGGCAGTTTCTGCTTCTGTTAAGTCTGATACCACTTCTGCCGCTGATGATACTGCTTCTAAGGATACTGTTAGTTGTGAATCTGATTTGTGTACTGATATGGATGATTCTCAGCAGTGGACCTCAGCTTCTAGGCATAGACATCTTAGAAACAAGCTGCATAGGAGGGGTTCTGAAGGGGGTTCTCATCTTGGTACTGATGGCTAGCCTGTCTTTGACTTTTTATAATATAAATGGTATGGTGTCATTGCGCCAGAGTTTGACTGTCTATTCCTGCATTTCCGCCTTGCACTCTGATATTGTTTGTCTGTTGGATGTGGGTAGGCTTTCCTCTGTTCATTTTTCCAAATGGGAAACTTTGTGGGGGATCAAGTGGTTTGGTCTTTAGGGACAGATCATAGGTCTGGTATTGGGTTAGTGTATCATAAATCTGGTAAGGTTGTTAGGGATGTTATTCATGTTTTGTCTGGTAGGGGTTGGATGGATGGAAATTTTTGTGTAGGCATTCTTTTGTCCATTTAATGATTGTTTATTCTTTTATTCCAGTGTGTGAACATCACTTAATTTTTTCACCTTTTGCAACTTTATTGTTAGTTGACTGTCCTATTCTTTTTTTGGTGACTTTATCTGTGGTATATTACCAGAGTGTTCAGAGTCAGACAGGACTCTAGTATCGGTTGTTGTAAGGACATTTTATGTTTGGCCTCTCTTACTGTATGTAGTCCTCCTGCCTTTACATGCTTTTACAGGGCTGCTCACACCCAAATCGATTACTGTTTTTGTTCTCCTACCTTTGAAGTGATTTCTTCTTCCTTGTCTTTTGTGCCTTTTGCTGATCACTGCACTTTGTCCTTTTCCTTTGGAGTTTCTTCTGCATTGTGTAAAGGTAGGGGTCTTTCCCATTTTACTGCTTCTTGGACTTTTACTTCTGCCTGGCAAGAGCTCATGTTATGAGTTATGGCATGGTCATTTTACTCTGTTGCCTTTTTATACTTATCTTTCTTCTTGGTGGTTGGCCTTTAAAAATAGTTTTTTTTCCCATTATTATTGTTTTGCCCACTCTTATTATTCCATTTTAAGGGGTCTTCCAACTCCCTTTATGCTGCTTTCGAGTCTGCTGTACATCATGCACCTGCCAGTGCCCTTTGACACCTCTGTGAGTTGCATTTTCATAACCTTGCTAGGGTGAAAGTGGTTCTTTGGAACTTACCCCATTCTTTGGGAGGGAGGGGTGTGGAGTTTCTCCCTTATGTTGGTAAATGTACTCTTAGGAAGGAGACCTTCACTGGCAGTTTGTTGCCCTCTTTAGGTGATGTTGGTACCACTAAGGAGGGTGCTCTGCAAGAAGTTAATTCTTACTTGTCCACTTTGTATAATGGTAAACTTCCTTATGTGGAATCTTGGCCTATACCTGTGATACTTGCTGTTTTTCAGGGCAGCTCTTGATGCTCCTATTACTTTGTTTGATGTTCGGAGGGCTATTGCTTCTTTCATGGTTGATACTGTAGTCATTCTTACCATTTTTACCGCTGTCTCTCCATGATGAGCAGTTGTCTGTACTGGTGCAGCTGCTTAATGAGTAGTTTTCTCATGTTTTTTTCCCATCCTGGTTTGTTATGGATAGCCCTTAAGTTCCTTTGGAAAAAGGGTGACCGCAGGGTCCAATCTAACTGGCATCCAATTTCTCTTTGCAGTACCGATTATAAGTTGTTTTGTAAGATCTTGCAATTATGTCTGTGGTTATAGATGCAATATTTATTGAGCCCTGGGGTCTATAATATTTGTGTAGGCCTATGTAAGATTTTTTTGCTTTTGTTGAAGTCTCTTGCCTCCTTTGTCCATGCTCCTGATTGTGCTGTGCTGTCTTGTGACCTGACCAAAACATTTGACAATGTTAGTCATTCAGCCTTGATGGTCAGCTTAAAGGCTTATGGATTTGGTCATCTTTTTCTTCAATCTATTGCTTCCATTTATTCATTTTTTGTTATTAATCCTGTGGTCAATGGCCGGATGGGAGCTGAAGCTGCCATGAAGAATTGTGTGTGTCAAGGTTGTTCCTTGAGCAGTTATCTTTTTACTCTGGTGGTGGGTGCTGTGTTTTTTTTTAAGGCAAGGGCACACTTTTCCTTCTCTCCTTTATCTTTTTTATATTCAGGAGTTTTGGTGTCTCATTTTCTACCTTACACACACAATGTTACTACTGTTGCAGAGTCTTCTCCTGTTCATTTGCTTTATTTGCAGTATTGTTTTCATTAGTGGGCCTTTATCTTAATTTTGTCAAATCCTGTGGTTTTGGTACAGTTCCCTGTGTTAGGGATGTTTCTTTTGCTAGCACTGGTATCTCTATCTTGGGTGTACCTTTTGGTATTCTATCTTATGTCTCTGAGTCTTGTGAAGCCCTTCTTGGTAAAGCTGTTCAACACTTGGCTTTCTAGCATCCTTTTCTGTTGTCTTTCTGAAAAAAGATTTATTTGTTAAATGGTGCCTTTTTGAGCACTTCAGGGTATGTTTTTTTCTGTCTTTTTATTTCCATGTTCCTGGTCCATCCACCCTTTGTCTGAGATCTTTCATTTTTTAGGTGGTACTTCCTATACACCTGTTAGAAGGGGTAGTTTATATTCTTCTCCTGCTTCTGGTGGTGTTAGTTTATTGCATCCTGTCCTTTTCAGTATACTTTGTTTCTTTTTCCTTTATTGCAACATTTACAGACTGCAGATCTTTCTTTGCTTGGCTACTTGTTCCCAACATTGTCTAGTCAGTTTTGGCAGACATTTGGCTGGGAAGCATGCATGGAGGGTTCCTTCATTGGAGCTGCAGGGAGTCCAGTCTTGCTTGACGTGTTTTTAGACTCCATCCCGTCCTCTTGGAAAGAATAGTATTCTTCTCTTTGGCCTATTTCTACACCATTAATGGGTATCAGCATTATTCCCTTGGGAGGTTGTTAGGTTTGAGTCAGTATAGGCAGCTTTATGTTATGTTTCCTCATTACCAAGATTTTTTGTGGCGTCACTCTCTTGATAAGCTGCCTGTTAGATCTTCTTATGTTTTTTTCACCCTGTGGGGTTGCAGTTGTGTCTGCATGATGTTTTAGAGACAGCAAAGCATGTTTTTCTTCAGTGTGCCATGGTAGCTGGTTTTTGGGAGGGTATATAGTATTGCTATTCGGTGCCACATGTGTTTCCTCTCCATATTGAGAAATGTCTTTATGGGGATTATCATTCTGCCTGGATGCCAGCTGTTGCTAAGGCATATTTCCTTTTGATGTCAGCTTTACATCTTCTTTTGGCTGCCCATCGTAGTGAGGTACTTGATGGGAAGCTTGTTTCAGTCCCTGATTTGTTGCAGCAGTTGTGAATGTGGTTATGGCATAAAGGGTGGGTGGGGGGGCTGGGAAGATTGTTTCAGTTTCTGATTTGTTGAAGCAGTTGTGAATGTGATTATGGCATAAAGGGTGTGGGGGGGCTGAGTAGTCTGCCCTACTCATTCTTATTTCTTCTTCTTTGCACAACAGGAGATTTACCTTTTTTCATGAGTGTGTTGCACTCATGTTTTTTAAGTGCTTTTTTGTGTTTTAGGTGAGTATCTCTCCTGTTTTGCTTTATGAAGTATATTCTACCAGCTATTATTATCCATTTTGTTGTGGGCTCCCCAGCATTTTACCCTCCTTGTGGGCTTTTCTTTTTTTGTTCTCTTCACAGTGTTACAGGACTATTTGCATTTGATTGTGTTCCTTTCTTACATTTATCTGTTTGGTTTCTTTAGGCTATGTGTTTGTATATCAGTAAGATTTTGCTCTTTGTTGGGTTTGTGTCTTGTTTCTTTTTTATTTTTCTTCTTTCTGTCAGACTTTTTGCCAGGCCTTCTTTTCTGTTTTCTTTGTAATTCTCAGCCTTGTAGGACTTATTATGCATGCTGTTACGTCTGTGGTCAAAGATCCAATATTGGTTGGACCCTGGGGTCTATAGTATTTGTTTAAGCCTATACAACGTTTTTTTGCTTTTGTTGAAGTCTCTTGCCTCCTTTGTTCATGCTCCTGATTGTGCTGTGCTGTTTTGTGACCCGACCAAAGCATTTGACAATGTTAGTCATTCAGCCTTGATAGACAGATTAAAGGCTTATGGATTTGGTCCTCTTTTTCTTCAATATATTGCTTCCATTTATTCAGCTTCTGTTATCATTCCTGTGGTCAATGGCTGGATGGGAGCTGAAGTTGCCATGAAGAATTGTGTGTGTCAAGGTTGTTCCCCGAGCAGTTATCTTTTTACTCTGGTGGTGGGTGCTGTGGTTTTTTTTTAAGGCAAGGGCACACTTTTCCTTCTCTCCTTTTTCTTTTTTATATTCAGGAGTTTTGGTGTCTCATTTTCTACCTTACACACACAATGTTACTATTGTTGCAGAGTCTTCTCCTGTTCATTTGCTTTATTTGCAGTATTTTTTTTTCATTAGTGGACCTTTATCTTAATTTTGTCAAATCCTGTGGTTTTGGTACAGTTCCCTGTGTTAGGGATGTTTCTTTTGCTAGCACTGGTATCTCTATCTTGGGTGTACCTTTTGGTATTCTTTCTTATGTCTCTGAGTCTTGTGAAGCCCTTCTTGGTAAAGCTGTTCAACACTTGGCTTTCTGGCATCCTTTTCTGTTGTCTTTCTGAAAAAAGATTTATTTGTTAAATGGTGCCTTTTTGAGCACTTTATGGTATGTTTTTTCTGTCTTTTTATTTCCACGTTCCTGTTTCACCCACCTTTTGTCTGAGGTCTTTCATTTTTTGGGTGGCACTTCCTATACACCTGTTAGAAGGGGTATTTTGTATTCTCCTGCTTTTGGCGGTGTTAGTTTATTGCATCCTGTCGTTTTTTTTTTTTTGTACACTTTATTTCTTTTTTCTTTATTGCGGCATTTACAGACTGTAGATCTTTCTTTGCTTGGCCGCTTGTTCCTATCATTGTCTGGTCAGTTTTGGCAGACATGTTTGGCTGGGAAGCATGCATGGAGGATCCATCCATTGGAGCTGCAAGAAGCCCAGTCTTTGCTGTTTGCTTGACATGTGTCTTTAGACTCCCTCCCTTCCTCTAGGAAAGAATGGTATTCTTCTCTTTGGCCTGTTTCTATGTCATTAATGGGTATCAACATTATTCCCCTGGGAGATTGTTAAGTTTGAGTCAGTACAGGCAGCTTTATGCTATGTTTCGTTATTACCAATATTTTTTGTGGTGTCGCTCTTTTGATAAGCTGCCTGTTAAATCTTTTTATGTTTTTCACCCTGTGGGGTTGCAGTTGTATCTGCATGATGTTTTAGAGACAGCAGAGCATGTTTTTCTTCAGTATCCCATGGTGACTGGTTTTTGGGAGGGTGTACAGCATCACTATTCAGTGCCACGTGCTTCCTCTCCATATTGAGAAACGTCTATATGGGGACTATCGTGCCTGGACACCAGCTGTTGCTAGGGCATACTTCCTTTTGGTGTCAGCTTTACATCTTCTTTGGGCTGCCTGTTGTAGTGAGGTATTTGCTGGGAAGATTGTTTCAGTCCCTGATTTGTTGTAGCAGTTGTGAATGTAGTAATGGCATAAAGGGTGGGGTGGGGGGCTGAGTAGTCTGCCCTACTCATTCTTGTTTCTTCTTTTTTGCACAACAGGAGATTTACGTTTTCTGATGAGTGTGTTGCACTCGTGTTTTTTTTCAGTGCTTTTTGTGTTTTAGGGGAATATCTGTCCTGTTTTGCTTTAAGAAGTATATTCTACCAGCTATTGTACTTCTTTTTGTTGTGGGCTCCCCAGCATTTTATCCTCCTTGCGGCCTTTTCTTTTTTTGTTCTCTTTTCACAGTGTTACAGGACTATTTGCATTTGATTGTGTTCCTTTCTTACTTTTATCCATTTGGTTTCTTTAGGGTATGTGCTTGTATATTAGTAAGATTTTGCTCTTTGTTAGGTTTTAATGTCCTGTAGTACTGTTTGGGGTCTTCCTTCTTTTTTTCATTTTTCTTCTTTCTGTCAGACTTTTTGCCAGACCTTCTTTCCTGTTTTCTTTGTCATTCTCAGCCTTGTAGGACTTGTTGTGCATGCTGTTAGGGATTTTTTTCCTTAGTCCTTTGTTTTTGGCCTAAGGATTATGTTTTTATTAGGGTTTTCTAGTCCTACATAGCTGTTGTCTCTTTCTTTGTCAGTTATTGCAAGGTCTTTTGCTTCTTTTCTTTTCTTTTCTTTTCCTGGTCGGCATGACTCTAAGCCCTTGACCAATCACCCTTCACAAGACAGGTTCCAATCAGCACACTTCTCTCAAAAGGGTGCAGAGGGGCCCCTTCCAATCAAAAATGGTTTAGAAAATATGCTCAGAATAAAACAGCCACTACAAACAGACTCAGATGTAGCAAACTTATATCTGGACTATGCTACAGATACTAGTTAGAATAATTTAGGCATGAAACACTAAAAATGTTTTAAACAGCAGAAGAACAGCAGTGAGACACTAAAACATGTTTTAAACAGCAGAAAACAGCCAGGAGACACTAAAGAATGTTTTAAAAAACAAACAAATCCATTATTTAAAACGCTGCTTGGTGGGAAAACAGAACAAACAGAAAAGATACTTTGCAAATACTGAAAAGTAGCAACAATTACTTTGCAAACAGTGAAAATAGCAAAAAAGCTTTGCCAACAGTGAGTAAGGCAGACAAATGTAATATAAAGAGTACAGTTTAATTTACAGTATTAAATTACAGTTTTAAATAAGGAGAACACAATAAAATGTGCAGTGAATAGTATAATCAAGCAAAATTGGCAACTTATGTTTTTTGGGAAGCTCAGAAGCCTCTAGGCATCTGTTATCTTAGCTTAGAGTTGTGGCTGGTAGCCCACCTCAGTTCATCTGGGTTCCAACAAGCAGAAACCTTCTCAAACATGGGGCTTAAATACCAAAGACATTTCAAAGCTTAGTACTAGGTTCCCACAAGGGGCATTTTAAGCCTAGCTAATTACTCCATGTGAGAATCAAACCATGTATTGTGGGTCTATAAGGTAAACACCTTAACCAATATGACAACCTCCCATATGTGGAAGTACTGGTTGATTTTTACCTCCAGGAAACTTTTTTTGTTAAACGTCTTTTGCTGTAGTTAGTTATTGTGCTATTACTGTTTGGTAGCAAATGCCAGGATAATAGTTAGACATGATGTTTTATACTATGTTATTTGTTTGCATGTACACTGTGGCCTGACAATAGATTTCTTGATTATCAAATGATACTTCTGTGGTGGTACCATCACTGTGTGAGGTAATTTAATTTTAGTCTCAGAGTCTGAGTGGTGCAGCACAGTGCTTCCCTCATTTACATATATAAGTTTCCATGGCAAAGGAGTTATCACTTTTTATAACCTAAGGTCATAGTGATACAACAGTTCAGTCTAAGCATATAAAACTGTTCTTTGCCATCACCATAAATCTACTCCTGTGTTATATATAATGTATCTTTTGTTGATCCTCTGTTGGTGGATGTACTTTTAAAAACACTGTATTTAAGCATGATATCTTTGTTTAGCACTTTAATTTATTCAGTCTGCAGGGCTGTAGAGCTCTGACCCCTGTACCACCTTAGTAATGCATGCTAACCCTAACCTCAAACCTGCGCCTTCCTCAACACTAAGCCTACACCTTAACTTAAGAAAACATTCTCATAACACTGCCATTACACAAGACATAGAAATGCACACAAACATAAAGTGCACTACAACCATCCCCTTACCAAACCCTGACTCTAACCCTAAAATACATACACACTCATGCACAAACATAAAAAAAAATATCCCCACCTAATACTGACCCCAAACCTGACTACTACACACACCCACAAACTCTCTCACCCCCTCCAGTCCCAATCACATTTCACGATCAAACAGTCCCTTGACATTTTCACATTCAACTATCTGTCTTTTTGATATTAAACACCAACCCTATTCTTTAGCGATCAAACCATTTATCTACTTCAAGTCTTCTCAACTTTTCCCCCCAAAGACAGCCATTATCTGTGTACCAACTTAATGTCAGACTGGAATGAAACTGGGAAAAAAAAAGAAAAAAATAGGATGTGACATATTTTAACCTGTTGTTGGCAGACATATATAAACATGCTTCCTTACTCTTCTCCAAAATGTAGCCACCTATATACACATCTGATGTTGGATTTTGAGGAAATTGAAAAAAATAATGATCACAGTAATGTTTCCAACTCTTATTCCAAGACAGTATTCTTCTCCTGTACAAGTTATAGTGACACAGCTTTCTTCCACACCACTAAAATTTATGGTGAAAGTTAAAGAAATAATGGCCACACTTTCCCAGCCCAATACAAGCTATAGTGACCTGTGTACACCTCTGAGGTTTGGGAAGAAAATTTAAGAAATAATGACATCACACCCACTCCTTCACACAAGCTACAATCAAGTTACATGCACATCACTGAGCAGAACCAGTTTTAGACTAGGTGGGGTTTGGGACAAAGACCACCACTAGACCTCTGTCAAAACCCATCTAGCCAGCTTTGAGATTTTGGAATCCCCAGAAGCACTGAAGATCTGGATGTTTTGTGATGCATTTTATGCCTTATTTCTTTGAAGGTTGACTATTTAAAAGAATCAAATAACAAGATGGTCAATTTCTTTCACCCAGACTACCCCACCAAATAGTTATAGCCACATCTGTGTACAATTCAGAGTCTGACTAGGATAAAAGTGAATGGCCATGCAATGTATTTCACCTTGCTTAACACAAATCATATTAGTCATGTATGACCAGACTAATGAGCAAGCAATGACAGGCAGCTAACCATTTTCTTCCACAGGCAGCTGCAACAATTATAGTTACTGTATCTGTGCATATCTTACATGTCCATTTAAGTAGTCCATCTTATGCCACACAAGTGCACACTAGTCCTGCAAAGCCAGATAGAGACTGTTTAAACTAAGCAAACAGCAAGAGGGTCATTTACTTTCAAAAACAGCTCCGTCTACCACCTAGCAGTAATAGTTATTTCTGTGTGCACTTTGGAGGTCTAAAATAAAAAATAATGATTCAGTTTTGCATTTCAGTTTTGTTCCATGGAAGCAGGAGCTATACCCAAATTAGAGTATTCTAGTTTGCTTCACACAAATGACAGTAATCCTGCAGCACCATAATAATGAGAACAGAACAGTTATTAGTTAAATTAATTATGTTATTGTCTAATTCTCTCAGTTATTAAGTCTATAATACCCATTGATTTGTCAGAAAAAAAAAACAAACTTTATGAGGAACAGACCAACATATGATGCAAAACATCAAAGGCATTCTGCAAAATCAGGTACAGTATCTATGCCCCCACATAGATATGACCAGATATGTAGTATCTGCACTCCCCAACATGTAAATGAATATGTATACACACACACGCGCGTGCACACACACACACACACACACACACACGCACACACGCACACACGCACACACACACACACACACACACACACACACACACACACACACACACACACGCACACACACACACGTGCACACACACAAACACCCCTCAAGAGTTTGATTGGGATCAGACAGACAAATGAATAAAATACATAAACTACTGCAATGCAGTGATTTCATTTCTCATTTATCTGCTGTCAGAATCCAGTGTGCAAGTCACTGCAACTTCAGTCACCCAAATACCTCTCTTCGTCTTAGCTCAAGAATCAAGGAGAAAGTTAAAAAATAATGAGAGACACAGAACCAAATGTACTAAAAACAGTGAATATAGTAACAGAGATAAAACAGCTGGGAGTGGGGTCTTTAGAAAAAGTAGGAGCAAATTACATAGAACAAAATGGAATTGTGGGAACAACGCATACAGAATAATGTTTTGGAGGATGAATGAGGTTTAAGGGAAGGAAGAAAGTGAATTTATTTTGTAATGTAGACTGACAATGACTAGCTAGATTATACATGATGTATAATGTTTGCAGCTGAAAATATGTCAATATGGTTTGTTTCCATTTATATTAATGCATGACTGTCTGTGTCATAAGTAATAATTTAATAAAGATGTTTCTTGATACATTAATCAGGGACTGATATCACATTTGTATGTATGTCTGAAACTCAAATATTTGTAATTATTTAGTGATGACAGTAATCCATACCTCTGCTTCTTAGCTCAAAAATCTAGACAAAGTCAATAATAATGCAAGAACAAAGGTACAGATTCAGGAACAGTTCTTAAATATTTCTCTTATAAACCTGGAATGTTGCTAAAATATGAGGCTTAGCACTAGAATGCATTTCTGAAGGATATGAATTCTGAAATTCAAATGTCTGTCATAATTAATGATTTGGTGCAGCGGTTAGCATTGCCACCTCACAGCAAGAGGTTCTCCAGTTCAATTCTTGGCTGGGGTGCCTTCTGTGTGGAGTCTGCATGTCCTCCCTGTGGCCACGTGGGTTTCCTCCGGGTGCTCTGGTTTCCTCCCAAAGACATGCTGTAGGTGGATTGGACACTCTAAATTGGCCCTAGGTGTGAGTGTGTGCATGTGTGTGCCTTCTGTAGAAGGTTGGGTGCTGAACTGGCAACTCAACACTTTAAAACACCACTGCCAATCATGAGTGGACAGGTGATCTGCTGTGGTGGCCCCTAACCGGGAAAAGCTGAAAGAAGAAGAAGTCATCAATAATTTGCCAGAAAAAAAACAATTTTATGAGGAGCAGATAGAAGAAACATGAGACGAATAATGTGGGCATTCTGCAAAATTCTGGGCAGTTCAGGGATATGCTACAATCTTCACTGATTTACCAAACCACACATTTTATAAAAACAGAGAGAGAGAGAGAGAGAGAGAGAGAGAGAGAGAGCGAGAGATGACAATTTGGTTCAAAATCAGGGACAATTGAGAGCTTTTATATCCAAATTGGTAGAACAGCAGATTTAGAAGGAATCCAATTTTTTATTGAATATATGATAACAACAGTTAATAAAATATAACATTATAAATACCACAAGCAAATACTCAGTATATAATATATTTTGAAAATCCAGTACAATAAATTAAAATTCACTTATATCTTCTTTTTAAAAGATGAAATAAATATGCAACCTAAGTGAAATAAGTATTTAAACTATATACAAAGTGTGTTGAACTTACTAAATGCAGTTGTCAAAACTATAAAATAAAGTATAATTTAGAGCAACTGATAAAAGTGTACAAACAAAGAAATCAATAAATTAAAAAAAAAGTTTAATTTATTTAAAATAATGACTTAAGGTTAGTTTTGTCAGGAATTTAATTTAGTTAAAATATCTGATACTTTGGACCAAAATGTAAAATTTGGTAAATTATACCTAGACTTCAATTCACTTATCCCCAGATTCAGTAAGCCCTGCACAGCATGCAGGAGCGCCTGCACACAATTTGTCCGGTGAGAGATCCAGGAACAAGCTCCCAGGACATGCACAAGTGCTCCTGCACTAGTCCTGCACGGATCCAGCTCCCTGTATGCAAATTACCCCATTTGCAGGTGAAAACCATGCAAATGAGGTAAATTTGTGATCCAGGAAGCTGGATCAGGCCGTGCAGGATTAGTGTAATTTGTAGAAATGTACTTGGTTAAGTAACCGAGTACATTTTTGCAAATTGCAAAATGGAGCTATGACAGCTCCAACTAAATGGTGGATATGATGTAGAAAGCATGCCAATGGCCAAATATATGGCCATTGGCATGGAAAAATGTTGCAAAAAAAAATTAACTTTTATTTATTTTTTTTGGCCGATTTCGGCAATTTTAAGCATAGGGCAGTGGTGTGCAAACGGGATCGGGCAGAAAATAAAAAAAAAATGTGAAATAAGTTTCTTAGGCAAAATCACAACTTAGCCATTATACCCAATGGTAGGCAGAAGACAACATGGCCCATGAGTAGTGGTTGCTAAGGGGGGTGGCTCTGTGTGAGACACATAACTATGCATTAGCAGGCAACCCTATGCAAATGAGGGGAATGATAGTTAATTGCAGTTTTCCTCAGCATGCCACTCAGGTACCAACAGTGTAAGAGCATGAATAGCTCATGCAAGCCTAGGAGTTAGCTGACATCATAGGGGGTGTGTCAGGTATACTGTAAGTGGATTGGAGCCCTGTGGCCCCAGGAATGCCCTTAGCTCAGCACAGCTAAGGAAGGGAGTGTGTCAAAGCTGCCAAGCACTATTTCCTTTGCCTAAACAGGTGTGCATGGTGCACACCAGGTTTTAAACAAGAGGAAAAAAAGTTCAACCAGGAAATAGCAGCTCTGTTGACATATGAGCACTGGGTTTGTGCGGCACACCTTGGGGCTTAAACAGGAAGGCAAGAGGAAGGGAAAAGAGCAGTAGGAAGGTAATCAAGGTGAGCTAGCATAGCTGGCAGGTGAAATGTATCAGAACCAGACAATTAAACAGGCAGCAGCCCAGCCCAGCCCAGCACACCACTATAAACTTTGAAAAAACACCCTTCCCTCTTGTTTTTTCCCAAAATTTCTGCACCACCGGTGTACACAAATGGAGAAATTTTACAAAACGAAAGCAAGAGAAAAAAATGTTAGGGGCTGCTTTTGCTCTCATAAACCAGCATGTGCAAGAGGCTGAGGGTGGTGAGGATGTGAATGCTGATGACCAATTCAAAGTGAGGAGGAGGAGGAGAAGAGTGTACAGACCCAGGGAAAACTACCAGGGGCTACATGAGCTGGAGACAGTGGAGCGCTGTAGGGGGGACAGGGGCCTCCTACAGCAAATTGTTGAGCTGTACCGGCCACACCTCACACACAGAACCAACAGAAGGGAACCCATCCCAGTGGAAATAAAGGTATGCGTAGGCTTAAGAATACTAGCCACAGGTACCTTTCAAAGGCCAACTGGGGATATCATGGGGATCTCACAGGCATCAGCATCCAGGGTACTCCACCAGTTCCTGGATGCCATGTCAACACATGCCGATGATCACATATATTTCCTCAACACCCGTGAGGCATTGGCCAACAATATGCGTCTCTTCTGCCAAATAGCAGAATACCCTGAAGTAGTAGGTGCTATAGACTGCACACACATACACATCAAAGTACCACTCCATGAGCAGGGCAGGGTCTACTACAACCACAAGGGATTCCCCTCCATCAACTGCCAGGTCATGTATGGGTGGCTCATACAGTGTCCATTTGGTAAGGTGGCAACTGTAGCCATAGTGGCTGTACCGTATTGTGTGCTTCCTCTACATATGTATCTTCCTATACATATCTCTGTGTATTTGTAGTTACATAAATATCCCTATATATATATATATATATATATATATATATATATATATATATATATATATATATATATATGTATCTGCATATATGTGTCTGTGTATATGAATCTTAGGAATGTTGATTGGTTCCACTTTGTACATTCCCCATGGTAGCCAGACTGTACTGCATGATTTGTTACTGATACCAGCCTGACATCATACAGATGGGATGGAGTACTGTTAACATCTTGTGCCCGTGTTGTGTCAGGTCCTGGGTATGGGATTTGCAACAGTTGGTACTGTATTGCAGGGCAGATGTGTCTGGCTGTGGGCTGGGGATATTTATGCATGCAAGACGTATGTTGCTTGGGGCCCCCTCACTCCCATTACCAGTGCATGTGGTCATATATGTTTCTGCTATGTTCTGTTTTATATCTATAGATATATGTCTGTATATACATATACAGATATATATTTACGCTTATGTGTATATGTATATATATATATATATATATATATATATATATATTAAAAGTAAAAAGTGGAAGGCACAAACAGGCAGTCACAAGTACGTTACTCAGCTACTGGAAAAAATCCAAATGGCAGGTGCGTAATTCTTCAAACCTGGAGATTCACCACTCTGAAATAGTTCTTTCAACTCCACTGGACCGAAGTAGCAGTTTCAAACAGAAAAAGCAGCACAGGTAAAAACAGCTGCTTACCTCCGTCTAACAATAGCTTGTAACAAAGTTCCAAAATCAAGGACAACCAAGCGTTAGGTGGAATAAACTTTAATTAGTTATGTTTATGCCTTCCACTTTTTACTTTTATTTATTACTTCTTTTCTTGGGAAGGTACAGTGGTGCACTTTTTTTTTTACATTTTGAATATATATATATAGATATATATATATATATATATATATATATATATATATTGTTGTATATCTACAGACACATATATGTAGACATATATATCTATAGATGTATGTATATATATATATATATATATATATATATATATATATATATATATATATATATGTATTTATTTGGGTCCCCTTGACTTGATCGACATGCCAGAACACCGACGCTCAGAAGACCGACGCCAGAACACTGACAAGACAGGTGATCAACAAGGTAAAATCCCGACAGCCAAAACACCGACATGGGCAATGTGTGAGCGCAACTTGGTAAGTGTGAGATAGTGAGGGATTTAGCATTAGGGAGCGGAAAGGTAAGTGAGAGATAGTGAGGGATTTAGGGTTAGGGTGCAGGAAAGGTGAGTGTGCGGTAGTGTCGGACTTAGGGTGTGGGTAAGGTAAGTGTGCGATAGTGACGGACTTTAGGTTTAAGGGCGGGTTAAGTGAGTTAGGGTTAGGGTGCGGGTAGGGTAAGTGTACGATAGTGACGGACTTTAGGTTTAGTGGCGGGTTAAGTGAGTTTGGGTTAGGGTGCGGGTAGGGTAAGTGTGCGATAATGACGGACTTTAGGTTTAGTGGCGGTTAAGTGAGTTAGGTTAGTGCGGGTAGGGTAAGTGTGCGGTAGTGTCGGACCTTAGGGTTAGGGTTTGGGTTAGGGTTAGTGCATGTATAGTTGTGTGTAATGTGTAGTTTACGTTTTGTGTGTCTGTGTTTTGGGTGTCGGTGTTATGGTGTTCGGTTTTGTGAGTTGTCGGTTTTGTGCGTTTTCGGTCTTTTGGTGTCGGTGTTTTGGGTGTCGGCTTTGTGGCATGTCGGTGTTGTGATAGGGATCCATTTATATATATATATATATATATATATATATATATATATATATTTATTTATATGTATATCTATATCTACATATATGGATATATCTATCTAGATATTAATATAGACACACACACACACATACATCGACATGTTTAAATACATTTCCTGTACTATTGAATGACTGTGCTGGATGATATGTATGTGAAAACATCAGGGCTTTGTATGTCTGACATGGCTTAGTGGTAAATCACTTTAGCTGTGGTGTGTATGTTTCTGGGTTTGAGCCTTGCAGTTGCCGGGCAGAACAGGGGCCACTGGATATATGGTGATTAAGACACTTACCCCTTTCCCATTGGCCTACTTTGGCAACTCTGCTGATGTCATTCACCTTGAAATACACCTTTCGAGAAAAGCTATTCCTGTAAGCTCCGTGGTGCTTGTGATAACTGCCATACACTGTAATAGCAGTACATAAGTAGGTATGGGTTTGAATCTTAGTACTGTAGCGTGTGTGCATTTCTCCTCAGTATCCTGTGTGGAGGTAGTGGTGATTGTGTAAATAACAGAACACATTGTGGGGTGGGTTTTGCATACATTTATATTGTTGACCTACTATATGTCACAATGTCCACCTTACAAGGACAACAGATATCAAACAACAGTGAGGCTGTTGTAGATCCATATACCTACATGTGACATTATGGATCGGTGAGGAAATATAGGCAACTGATGTATTGCCCAGAAAATACTCTCCACCCACTTCTCAAACACTAACACACTTGGCTAGGCAACCACTATATTGTCACTTTCCTGCATATCGCCTACAGATAGTAACCATGGTGTGAGTGCACTAGAGTACAGAGGACATGTCATCCTGTTCCATCCCTACAATAGGCAAAACATTGCTTACAGTGGTCTTTTGATATGTTTCCCACTGGATGCATGCAAGAACTGTTGAGTCAGCAAATGTACCCCACAAAGGAAATACCATGCCTTATACACATGC
This sequence comes from Protopterus annectens, assembly GCF_019279795.1. Taxonomy (NCBI): domain Eukaryota; kingdom Metazoa; phylum Chordata; order Ceratodontiformes; family Protopteridae; genus Protopterus; species Protopterus annectens. The sequence goes on from NC_056732.1 coordinate 1,914,986,245, forward strand.
CCCATATGGGCAGATGCTACTAACACCAGTGAATATTTGTATCATGCTGTCAATGAAGGTGCAGGCACAACCTCAGTGCCATAGCCAGTTCTCACCACATGATGACAGGAATGCAAGATTGGACGATAACAATCCTTCAACACAACATGCCCGAGACACCCCAGGTACACTTCCACATGTCACAGAACATGCATGTGGCACATGTACACATCCCAGACGCTGTCCATGTTATGGACTATAAAACACATACATGGCAAGCATTGCACAGCACTGGCCACCCACAATAATAACCCAGATGACTGGATGGTGAAAACAATACCCACTTGTGTGGGGCAATCCAGGGGTTACACCCCTGGGCCACACTGCATACCATTGTCATGTGGACTGATGCCAAGGTATACCCTTTGCCTAGCCTTCTACAGCCATCTGGCACAGTCAACCACTACACACCTGTGAAGCAATGTACCCATGCATGTAAGTACCGGCAGGTGTGTGTGTGTGTGTGTGTGTGTGTGTGTGTGTGTGTGTGTGTGTGTGTGTGTGTGTGGAGAATAATGTTTTGGAAGCCATTCTTACTCACTGCACCTCCCAATGGCCTACTGTAGCATGCCTTCTGATGTCAGTCACCTTGACATACCCGTTGCCCATACAACAGCCTGATAATGTCTGTCCTTCATGTGATACCTGTGTAATAATGTAGTGTAGCAGAGTCATTAGTTAGGAATACTAATCCTGACCCTGCCAACTGTGATAATGTCTGTGAGTCTATGAGAGAATGTGGTTGTGTCGTCCTTGACATCCGCTGTTGTGGACAGGCACATGTACTACACCTAGCCTATCCTTTTGCTGTCACTATTGCTGATGGCTCTCACCTTCAAAGGTATCTTTGGACAGCTCTCCAACATGTATGCTCTGTGGTGCATGCAATAACTGGATGTAAATGTAGTAGCAATACATAGTCAGGCAGGGGTTTAAAACCCCATACTGGTAAGTGTATGACACATACATGCTTACCTTTTACTCTGATACACACTTTCTGTCTTACTATGCCTCCATCTGTCTCTCTCACTCACTCTCTGGTGGATGTGAAAAAAGTACACCTGCTCTGCTTAGGTGGCAGCTTGTGTTTTTTAAATGGTGCTCATGATTAGCTGATGGCCTGTGCATGAATTGCAGTCCTCCACTAGCTGACTGCATGTGGAACAGCTGTGGTATCATTTCCATGGACAATTGCATGGGAACTCACTCCCATAACTGAAAACATCATGTGGGTGATGGCTCTTTTCATTCACTGTGAGAAGGACTTCATGGTGGTGTTTCCCAAACAGCATCACAGAGGGTAGTGGGATTTACCACTTACAACATACACTGTGGAGACAGTGCAACAAACAGGAGGGGTATCTTCCAGACAGAAGGACAGAATGTAAGTCTTGCTCTTCTACATTTGCATTATGTTGTTTAACTGGGTTTGTGTGGATATAGCTAGTGTACATGCATTAATATCTGTCATGACAGTGTTATGTGGCCGAGGGAAATCTCCCCTGTATGGACAACTGCAGACCAGCCTGTGTATGGAATCTTACATGTGTTGTGTTACTCACACAGGTGCTATGTTTAGACATGCAGTAGCATACCCTGAGGATTTCAGTCAGTACATGGGGACAGCCATGTGAGTTACTGATGTCATATCCCTCAAAAGACGTATGTCACAATAAACCCTGTTACACCAGTACAAGTATGAGTTTATCACAGCAGCATGTCAATATTGGCCCTGTGTCTGTGTCACCAGCCACAACTGTCAACTGTTTTACATATGTCATGCAGTAAGAGGGCATATGTTCAGTACACCATACTTTACTAACATCATATCTGATAAAAAGCCAGTGAAATATCAGACTGCCAGACATGTAATGTATTGTAGGGCATATATTTTAGGTGAACACCTGGGCAGTCTGTCATAGTGTGTACAGTACTGAGGTCTGTGTACATATGGTGAACGTTAACAGAGTGGGCATTGTGAATATGCACCTTGGCCTGTGTACAGACTGTGGTAGATGTCATTGTTCTTGGCCATGTTCTATCTTATATTGCATGCTGCTCCAGTGTACAGTACCCTATCAGCGTACATGTCTGTAGGGCCAGACCAATACATGTCCCATACCACAGGCAAGCATCGGAATACACTGTGTATTGGGGGCCAGTATATGTAGGGTTAGTGTGTGAGTGGCACATGTGAGGATGGTGTTGATCACACAGTCAATATACTGTAATATTAAGGACACACCATATGTGACTGTGGCTTTGTTCAAATTGGTTGTGGATATTTGCTACACATGTGTATGCTACTCCATGCTGTTATATGCCTGTAGAGGCAGCTATATTTGCAGGTACATGTGTATTTCTCCATAGAAAATGTAGTCCACTGCTGTGGTAGCCTACCTGTAGCTTGCACACTGATTTGTGACATGCCTAGCAGCTCAGTGTACTTACCCAATGTGATGTTGTGTCCAGGTATTTGTCAGATGTAATGTTGGCAGGCCACCATACCTGTCATCTAATTCTGCCAAAACAGTGGGATGCTGTTCAGATGTCTGTCACTGACTAGTGGGTAGTATGTAGGCCTATGGCCTCTGCTCCTGCAGTTATTATATTCCAGGACAGACAGCAGTGTGTGAATGCATAAACTGTATGGGCTTATCCATTCCTGTATTGTCATGCTATTCCCATGAACATGGCTGTAAAAATCCTCTGTGCCAGGCTTGGGCCACACGTCTTGCACTAAGGTGTACCGTGTATACCACTGGACAGACCACAGTGTGTCTGACTGTCCACATTTATTGGACATATCTCAGTTAAATTCCACAGGATCATTACTGTGATAGCTGTGCTACTGCAATAAGATGATCTCATGATGTCTGTCAGTAACTGATGGTGTACATGTCAATATCAGAAGTGACATCCCACACACTGATTCTGTTAAGAAGACCCCAGTTACAGTAGCAACAGTCTACATGTATGTCTGCAATACTTACATGATATCCCCTTGCATTAACAGGTTGTGACTAATGGTGCAGAGGCATGACTCCATTACATGTTATGGACATATGTTATACATAGAGAGCACCCCTGCATAACCAGGCTATAATTCATACCACACCTTTCAGCTACCTAACCTGGACCAGAACAGTAAAGGTGGAGGCGTGTCCATATTCATTATGGATATGCACACTTTCAGGCTACTTGCTCAGCATAATGCATCAGTGATTGTCCAATGGCAACCAACTGCGTTGATGGCCACAATTCAATTTGTAGCTAGCTACAGATCCACCACCATGCCCCAGGATTCCCACTCCTCATTTCTTGATCAGGGTACACCCTAACACCCTAATTATGGGCAATGTCGGATACTCCACCTTGAACTGGGAAAACTACTCATGTACCAACTCTTTTGCTCAACATATTCTGCCATTCATGAATTCCAAACCCTTGGATCAACTAACCCACACACCCCCCATGGCCAGCAATAACCTAGACCTGGTCATTACCAACATGGGTGACTGGTGTTCCACACCAGAAGTGAATTCCTTGTTGGTCAGATCCAAACAGAGGCTAATCACCCTAGACATCTACATCCCGTCCCCACCCCCCATTAGGGACACCAACGTAGACAATACCCCCAAGGCCAACTTCATGCTTCTTAAGACAAACGTGGTAAACATCACGACACCCATGCAGACAGACGATAGAGATAGGAGTGCAGGATCAAACACAAATGCACTATATAAGCATTTGCACAAGTGCAAGGATTGTGCTATCCCTAACAGAACCAGGATGCTATCATCTAAACAAAGGAAGGAAATCATATGGTCCCCTGCCATAAGCAAGATGCACAACAGCAGAAAGTAACAGCTGCAAAAAAGAGTAAATTCCCTTGATTGGAGGAATTCCCTGGTCAGGCTCAGTAAGAAGCTGGAATCCCTCATACAATTCAACAAAGCTACTTCTGCCAATGGAATCACCACTGTTTCCAAGGACAAACACAAAGCACTCTATAGCTAAGTCAGGAATCTCAATGGCAACACTCACATCTACTCTGAGTTACAGCACAATGGCAGTAAATATACAGAACCAACAGATAATGCCAATATCCAAGCAGATGGGTTCATTGAACAAATTACCCCCTTCTCACCCCCTAAATGGCCCATCTCTAGACCAGAAGAATGCAAAGTTACTGTAATTATGGCTGCACAGGTAAGAACAATACTCTCCCAAGCCAAGAACACAGCATCCATGGGACCTGACAAAATCCCAGGCTGCATTCTACACATACTACAGAATGAACTGACACTCCACCTAAGTACTGTGTCCAATCATAGCCTCAACTCAGGGTTTGTACCCACTGAATGGCACACAGCCACAATTATCCCACTCCACAAAGGGTGATCCACCATGGAAGCTGGGAACTAACACCTCACTAGCTTGATGAGCCTGGTCTACAAGGACATGGAACGTATCAACATGGAACCCATAAACAATGGCACTGTTAATCTCAAGGCCCTGGACCCCACCCAAGTAGGGTTTGTAAAAGGCAGAGAATGTCACCTAAACCTGGTAGACCTCCTTGAAGCAGTCACGAAAGTTGTAGATGGGGGTAAGGTGGTTCATACAGCCTATGTCGATCTTAGCAAGCTTTCTGACACCATCCCCCCACTCTGGAATTATAGATTAACAGTAAACCAGGTGTAAATCTCTATGTCAGGAGATGAGTTGTCAACTGGCTCACTGACAGAACCCACTGTGAAAGTATCAGACTCCAAATTCAACTGCAGACCACTGACAAGAGGAGTAGCACAGAGTTCAGTCCTGGGTCCTGTCCTGTTTGGTATCTACTCCTCTGAAGTACAGGCTTACAGAAAAGGTCTTTGGCTAATGAAGTTCGCAGATGACTGCAAACTGGGATCCTCAATCAAGACCCCTAATGATATGGACATCCTGCAAAAGGGTCTCACTGAGACAGATGCCTAGTGTCAAAGCTATAGCCTCAAGCTCAGTACCAAAAAGTGCACTGCCATTCCTTTTGGTAACCACTCTGTACCCATGAACTACCACATAAGCAGTAGTCTACTTAACACTGAAAGTGTGGTAAAAGACCATGGGACACAGTTGGACAGTAGTCCCACCTTTGCTAATCACACTGCCACAGTAGTCCAGACATCCTTCTAAAGGGCACACCTCATCACAAAAGTGTCCTCATCCAGGTGTAAGGAGGTCAGTGTTCACCTCTACACGTCACTCTTTACACCTATTATAGAGTACAACACCCCTTTTGGTATGTACCTCCCAGTGACAGCTGGTGGCTTCAAATCAAAGGGGGGGGCTGCATGAAACAGCTGAATAGGTGGGGCCAAGGGGAAGGGGTGTGGCTAACTAGAAAGGGGTGGGGTGATGCTAACAACTGCAAAAACTGGGACTTTAAATATGCTGCCCTGGGTGCCAAACCATCATTATGATAGTCTAATCAAGACAAAATGAAGTGTAGAAGAAAAAAAAATTTCAATGCATTGGCTACATGACAGCTTACTTAATATCTAGATGGAAACAAAAAGGTTGTGAGGCATGAAAAAATAAATTACTTTTTAAATACATTAGTGGAATGCCACTCAAAATCAAGTATAAAAAAACAAGCAGCACTCAACTCAAACAACTTCTCCTTGCACTGCAGTTTTAATTATAATTTATATTCACCTTTATAAAAGTACCAAGTAACATGCTGAAAGTAGCAATCTCTGTGATACCCCCCACTTGTAAAAATGTTTCTTATCCAAAAAAGACCTGCTGCCTGACAACCACTATCTACTTGTTTCATGGGGAATACATGATCAAAGTAAAAAATGAACAGCAAATAAGAAAGAAGCTCAAGATAAATTGCTTAAAGGATTACTGCACAGGTTATGAACCACACATGATAAATTGGCCTTCTATTTAGTTTATGGGTAAAGCCTGCAAAGATAACTGCAAGTCTCCAACAAATGCAATGAGCTACTGAAAATACTGTAATCCTGTCCTTTATTACAAATACTGCCATATGCATTTCAATACCCAAGGCTGATATGCTATCTAGTTATGTAAATATTCTCTGCATGGCAACAACAAAAAGGCTTTCAATGTTGGTAAATCTTTAACAGTATGCTTATTAAAGCTTACTTGCATCTTGCAGTCTCATACAAAGTTACCTGATGGTCATTAAAGCATTGCTACTTAAACACAGAGCAACAGGGACTGCAACAACATGCATTTTCTGAATAAGAAGAAGCATAAATCAACAGTATAAAAATATGACAGAAAACCAGAACATTCTGCAAAATCAAGGACAGATGAAAAACCACTGTCGTACTTGTGTCTTCCTTGGATGGGGGGATACTCTGCACACTTAACACTGCATAACTGCTCATTGCCTTGCTTGGACATATCCAGAGTCTCTACGTGGGGGAGTGGGGTGCAACAAGTATGTCACATTTTGAAATGTCTCTGGTTGATGGTGATGGCCCTGATACATTTGTCATACCTCTCAACCTCAGAACAAGAAATCTGGACAAAGGCATACATAGAAATGGGACAAAGGCCCAAAAATCAGGACAATTTTTAAATATTGCTCTTATAAAGTTAGAAAGATAATTAGGTCTTGCATTAGTATGAATTTTCTGAAGGGTATGAAATCTGAAACTCAAATGTGTGTCATTATTTTCTAACTTCAATCTTTAATGATTTGCCATGAATTTGCCAGAAAACCACAATTTTATGAAAAACAGACCAACAATGTGATGCAAAAATATAAAATAGCCACACAATACAGCTGGGAACTTGACAAAGAGGGGAAACTTTTTAATATTAGTACTGTTAACTTGAGCAGCTGGCAAAATAAGAGAATCTACGTGCATTCCTGAAATTAAAGGTAATCTATAACTCTGATCATTACAATTATTTATTAATTGTACACCCTCCCAATTTTCTTCCAAATTTGCCATTTTGCAGAGAGATTATTAGGGGGAGAGCAACATTTTGAGCCAGAATTGGGGACAGTTGAGAGGTGTGGATATACCTAATTCTGTAAAGTGATTTATTTGTGCATACCTCTTAATACAGGACCTTTGGACAAGGTCAAATATATTGGGGGAACATACAAACAGTACTAAAAATTGCTGTTGTATAAACTTAGACAGTTGACAGAATAACAGGTCTTGCATGCATGTTTCTGAAGGGTATGAAGTCTGAAACTCAATGTCTGTCTTCATTTAGTGACTTCATTCCTAAATGATTTGTCAGAAAACCACAAATGTTATGAGGAACAAACCAAAAACAAGAAACAAAAATCTATTCATTCTTCAAAAATATGGACAGTTGAAAGGTATAGTTCAGCCAGGGCTGTCTGAGTTTGCTGCCCTTCCCCCCCTCACAAAATCATGGTCGAATGGGGCCTTCCCCCTACAGCTATTCTAATGTCCCATTACTTGGCTATTTCACCCCATTTACCATAAACACTGTAATGTGCATACCGCTTTACTTCTACAATGATTTAGATTTCATTTAAAAGTTTTATTTTACATTTTACAGCATAAACACTAATAGACATCTGCTAAACAAAGCAATGCAGTCTCACAATGAAAATAGACTTAGCATTAAAACTTCTCTGCCCTTGAAACTCACATTCATTGAAACATAATTGAAAACCACATTAAAAGAAAATACATCTGGCCACTGGCAGATAAAGATTAACTTTAGGCTGATTTCAAATAATAGGCCCCTTGCACAGGAAACATACATGTGTTATTTGATACACCTTCTTGATTGTATTAAATTATATTCCTTATATAATACAGTGCAGATGTTAGAAGACATTTAAAAATTATTGTTTTGAACATTTTCCAGTACACAATGAAACAAAATGCATGCACCAATAATGACAAAACTGCCCAATTTAGAACATTGCCATCATAATAGTCTACTCAGACTTCTACAATCCACCAGTATCAGTAAATATGGACAGTCTCAACAGAAGTAAAAGTCATCTAAATAATTCCACATTAAAGAGATCTGTAACTAATGAAGAGGTTGCTGCTGGCACACACCTTTATATTTCATTGTTTCATCTACAAATAAAGTGCCTGTTGCCCTTGAGGAATACATTTCCTATGTTACATAAAAAATGATAAGCTATTAATATTGCAATAGGGAATGGATGGCAAACTGATAACAGGTTCATTGTTATTAGGTATCTCCGCCAAAGAGCAGATTCTCAGGACTGCAACATCCACCCCCTTTAAAAGTACAACACAGTATAGTAATACACCTATATACTGTGAGAGCAGAACCCACAGCCTTCTGCATCAAAAGCAAGTACACTATCTGTTGTGCTATTAGCCCACTCGACATAAGCAGCACTAAACTTCTCTTCATGCTCTCAGCTCCTTGTAAAATCCACTCGACACTCAACTATATCTCTCAACTGTGAAGCACAAGAAATCTGGAAAAAGCCAACATTTATTGGGGGAAAGGGATAAAAGCCCCAAAACTAGGGACACATTTTAAACATTGCTTGTATAACCTTGGAAAGTTGCTAGAATAAAATTTCATGTTATCACCATGTGTTTCACTACCAAGTCTTGAACCCAGGACCCTGTACACTACAGTCAGAGCAACATACCACTATGCCAAATCAGCTGCTTCTTGACAGACAGGTAGACTGAAACTTAAATGGCTATCATTTATTGAATTCAGTTCTCACCATAGCTCTCAACGTCTTAGCACAAAACACCGAATACAGCCCCCAAAACATCTTAAGTGAATTCAATCCTCAGAGTAGCTCTCAACCTGTTAGTACAAAAACTCTGGACAAAGCCAACAATGATCTTATAAACAGAAAATTGCTAGAATAAAAGGTTTTGTGTTACAATGTACTTTCTGAAGAATATGAAGTCTGAAATTCAAATGCCTATCATTATTTTCCAGAATACCACAGATTTTATGAGGACAGAACAGCAATATGAAGCAAAAATAAAATACTGTGTTACTCTCATGTGTTTCAATGCCAATTCTTGAACCCAGGACCCTGTATACTACAGTCAGAGCAGTATACCACTATGCCAACTCAGCTGTTTTTGGAAAGATAGGCAGACTGAAACTTAAATGGCTATTATCTAGTGAATTCAGTTCTCACCATAGCTCTCAACTTCTTAGCAAAAAACATCTAGACAAAGCCAATAATGGCAGAATACAGCCCCCAAAACATATTTATTGAATTCAGTTCTCACCATAGCTCTCAACCTGTTAGCACAAAAAAATTGGACAAAGCCAACAATGATCTTATAAACAGAACATTGCTGGAATAAAAGGTTTTGTGTTACCATGTACTTTCTGAAGAAGATGAAGTCTGAAATTCAAATGCCTGTCATAATTTTCCAGAAAACCACAGATTGTATGAGGAAAAGAGCAGCAATATGAAGCAAAACTTTCACAAGTGGTGGTGGGTAGGGAATTCAAGCTCTTGCTACCTACTCACAAGGTCAGGGGTTGAGTCTAGCCACCACCAGGTATATTTGGTGGCATTTCACACACACACACACACACACACACACACACACACACACACACACACACACACACACACACACACACACACGCACCCTATCTGAGTTTACTTCCCTTCCTGCAACAGCTCCATGAATGTTTCAAAAGCCCCTTGATTCCATTCCACTTACATCTTACCAAAATGTGTGTTTCAAAAGCCCTGTGAGACAGCAGCAAGGTCCTTGTCCCTGCAAGAGCAGGCTCCTGCCTGCAAATGTTGCAGCCCGATCCCCTTCCAGTCTATGCAATTGTAACTGCATAGACTTCTGGGATCTATGTACAGAGAATGGCTGTCTTCCTATCCGGACTGGTTCACCAGCAGTCTGGATTCCTGTGTGCATGCGTGATGTTCCAGGAATGCCAATCACACTTGCACGGAAGTCTGGGACTCACATTTGTTTTTGTATTTCTTTACTTTTTTTTTTTTATTTTGTTCTATTTCTTTTAAGTTTATATTATTTTCTGGGGGGCTGCAGTCCTGCAGTCTAATAGCATGAGACACCCCTGTACCTCCTAAGACATCTACAACACCTGACAAGGCCACATAAATACCTCACAAAGAGGATTACTGGCTTCAAACACATGCCCTATGCAGACCGTCTTGAAAAGCCCCACCTTTACTCCATCACATATCACCTATGCAGAGCTGGTCTCTGCCTAACATACAAAGCTATGTCAAACTCCGTGCTGCTGGACATGCTCCACTTAGGGAATTTCCAATCCCTCTGAGCTACATGCTCTAGGGACTTAAAACATGTCACCACAATAAGCAGAACATGCTGGAGGCATAGATTCCTGTCCCACAGATTTCCCATGCTCTTGAACAAACTACCTATCTATATCAAACAAAGCTTCCCATCAGCACTCTTCAAGGAAGAACCTGATGACTGGATGGGAAATATGTAGTTCATCCCGGGAGCACATTTGTGGCTCTGCTCGACAGGGGCACAGGAAAATACTTTACTTGGGTGGTAACAGCCAGAGTACCTTTTTGCCTAGGCTTCTATAGGCCCTAGGGCCAATATCCAATTACCTACCTATGCACCGATGAACTTATAAATGTATATATATATATATATATATATATATATATATATATATATATATATATACATATATACACACACATTGGCTCATACATATATGTTGACATATATACATATATGTACATGCACATATATATATATATATATATATATATATATACACACACACACACAAATACAGATATATATGTACATATATTTACATATATATATAATATATATATATATATATATATATATATATATATATATATATATATATATATATATATATATATATAGATCTACTTCAGAATGTCGACACTCCAGAAGGCCGACTTTCATATGACCTACACTATATGATTGACCGTCCAGAATGTAGACATCCTGAAATAGAACCACCTACCTACCTGGAAACACAGTAAAACTGTGTTATGCAGGGGGGCAAGCCCCGCTGCATCCCCCACACCCCCTGCTACTTAAATATTCTCACTCCGAGCTCACACTACAGTGCAGGAAATGGGAATCTCCCAGTCCCACACTGTAGCGGGATCTCTGCTATCAGTTGTCAGCCTTTCAAACGTTCGAACATATGGCATCAGCCATATGAGTTTAGAATATTTGAAAGTTGGAACAACTGAAATGGACCCACATATATACATATATATGGGTCTATATTAAAATCTTGAAAGGAATGAGGCGCGAACAGTCAGATGAGTGAAAATGGATAACCTCAAACTCTTTATTGTGGGGGCTGTGCCCCCCACACCCCCCGCTAAATATATATTCCAACTCCGAGATCGCACTACAATGAGGAAAGGGAAAATATCCCAATATTCACCGTACTGTGATCCCAAAAGAGCCCCTTCGACGTCTGCCATTTTCACTCATCTGACCATTCGCTCTTCCGGATATAATACAATATACAGATGTATATATACATATCTAGACAAATACATATGTGTATGTACAGGTATATATATATATATATATATATATATATATATATATATATATATATATATATATATATTCACACACACACATACCCTTGTTATGTGTAAAAATGACTGATGTATATACCTTCCCAGATGTATCACACCATATGTATCTGATATGTGCATTAGTAGATGTAAAACATATGTGAGTCAACAATAATATTACTAATAGGTACTACACAATAGTAGACATCATAGCAGTTGTTCAATACTTTTCAATATGTGTACCAACAGATATGTTGGACAACCAGCAATTGGCTCCACAGCTGTGTTGGCTTACTGGTTAATGGCTGTGATTATAGTGTACAGGGTCCTGGGTTTCAAAACTGCAAGGATTGTTTATTTTGTTGCTGGGCAGAACAAGGCATGTTGGATACAGAGTGGTCAAGCCACTTCATATGTAGTCACACTGGCATGTAGTGCATAATTACATCATGACTGTTGACAGTACATTCCCAAATAAGAGTACATTGCAGAATGTAGTCCTGGTAACAAACACCCCTGCTTGCAAAGATGGCCTCTGAGTCTGCACTATTGTGTTCTTGGTGTGTGAGCTGTGTGCCATTATGTATTTGCTACTGGTTATTGATCTGACATATGGATATCAGCTGTAGACTACTGTGTGTATAGCACATGTCTTCAAGGTCAGCTGTCATGTAGTAATGGCATACCATTCAGTGTCAGATGTCTATCTTTCAACACAGTCATCCTACTGCATAATCAGTTGCCTATCAGATGTCTGTCTGTCCTCTGATCAGATGTGGAGATGTCAGGACACCATCTTGTCTGCTTACAGGCAATCAATGCTTGAGTGACACTGACATCTCAGCACAGCTGTGTTATGAATGCCACAGCCAGGAATCCACACCCTGTACACACCCCATGGCATGGATACCTCAACTACACTACCACAGTCAACAGAACATGCTTGGGTACAAGTCTACATGAGAGACACCAACCATGCTATGTAATACATGTTGCATACATGTCTCCTCGAGCACCTCACAGCCCTCTGCAACAGGCAACCAGATGACTGGACATTGCATGTAACTCTCACCATGATGAACACACCTGCGGTATCTGTTTATAGATGGTCTGCTGCCACATGCCAGGTGGCATGATACCACTGTACACACAACCCCTACACTTTCCCTCTCTCCATGGACAATAGCCCAGTACACCCTTATGAACACCCACATCAATGGGCTCCAGTACTGCCAAATCTGTATGTGTGCATTACTAAGAATAACTGTGTCTGTGTGTTTGTACACCTGCAGGTGATAATGCCCTGGCTACGTTCACACACACCACACCCCCCATTACCATAGTTAGATGTGGCTGGTGCTCTATGATATATTACGTGTACCTTGTTACACTATATACGCTCTGGGCTGGCTGGGGCTTGCAGTACCAGCACTACACTGTTGTAAAAAGGGTTGATAGGAATGGGATATCCTCTGATTTCCCACAAGTGTGTGTATGTGTGCAAGTGTGCATATTTGTAGGATACAGCATTTCCATGCCACATCCCCCCAATACAATACACCTTGCCACAGAGTATTAGGTATAGTGATGTTCCTGACTGTAGGATAGCCATGACAATGCATCACCTTACAATCCCTGTGGCAAGTGCATTACATGCATATCCCTGCAGTTGCACTCTTGGAATATACATGGGGTTCTATTGCAGTCCAGGTCAATATGTGATGGTGGCCATGGCAGACTACATAACCATTGATTTGTGCACTTAGAGTATTGTTGCGTATATGGTGGTGGGGGGGATTCAATTAACAACTTATACATCCCTGTAGTTCTCACAACTTTCATAGTCATTGTTCTAATCCGTGACTTACAGGTATCCTTGCAGTATCCTATGGGCTTAGTTTGGACAGTAGTAGGTTTGTAAACAGGTATATACGTGATCCTGTGCTTTACCTAACAGTCTATAAACTACTTACCTGGTATACCTGTGGGGAGAGTGTTTGTTATGACTACCTGACTGTTTCTACACATATTCCCAGATTCCAGGTTGATGTTATGCACATACCCATCGATCTCTTATTGCACACACTCTGGTCAAGGCTTGATACCATGTAGGTGGAACTGAGAAATTTGTCAACAATTGCTCTCATACTATTGTGGTGAGTTGCTACAATGACAGCTTTGTTTTCATGCACATGTTCTGAATTTTTACAAGTCTCAGAATTAGTTATGTGTCATTAACAGCTGCCTAAACATCTGAGATCATCACACTGATTTGCCAGAGGGATAGGGTGACAGGCAGCAGATATGGGCCTATTATCTGGACATCCTGAGCTATTCTGTACAGTTGGGGGTATGATTATGCATACAGCTTACTTCTACTCCCAGAATGCAAACCATGGCTGTGTCTGCTAATAATAGCACGTTACATCACGGTTGTTTGTAGTATCTAGATATTGCTGTGTATGTCTTCAGTGTTTTCTGTCTATACATTTCCCATGGTTTGACTCTGACCTCTTGTAACTACAACAGTCTTATACAGGCATTCCTAGACATTTTCATTATGTAGCACAGTGCAGGTGACAGTAATTACTACTACATTATATTATTCAGAGACACTGCAACACTAACAATGCCATACAATACCAGGATAAACAGTACCTGTCCAGGATGTTAATCTTTATTTCCAGGCACATTGTACTGATCCCAGGTTATTATTATGCACATACATCTCACTCTGTTAGTGCACACCCCCTGATCATAACTTAACAACATGGGGATGGGACATATTTTGGATATTGTTCTCATAACATGTTGGTGAGTTGCTAGATTGGCAGTTTGTTCTTACTGACATATTCTGATAGTTCTGGGGACTGATAATCAGATTTCTGCCATTATTTGACTCCTAAACATCTGGGATTAACACACTGATTTGTCAGGGGGACAGGGTGAAGATATAGGCCAGTTATCAGGAGAGTCTGAAATATCTGTACAGTTGAGGGTATAATTATGCATATAGCTTACTATCATCCCCAAGATTCGAACCATGGCTGTATGTGCTAAAGATACATCAATTTGCAACATAGCAGTGTGTGCTATTTCGATATTGCTGTATATTTGTCACAGTTTTGTAAGTCTCCCTCAAGTTGTACAATTTGACCTTTAGATTACAACCGTCTTATACAGAAGTCCTACACATTTTCTCTATGTAGCACAGTTTGAGTAAGAGTGCTTATTACAACAGAACTATTAGGAGACTGCAACACTTATACATTCCCATATAATACCAGGGTATACACAAAAGCAGTCCAGCAGTTAGACCTTTATTGACAGGCTGTTACAGTTTTATTTCAATACAACCTATATGACACTCTTCCTGCCATAGTATCCTTTTTATTTAATGCATCAGTTAAACAAAACAGTTTGTATACTGGCAATTAACTTTCTACTACTTTTATAGTTATTTCTTAAAACAGTACATGCAAGAATATTACTAACCTGCTTCGCGACGCAGCCTTTGCAGCCTACATGCATGGGCTTCACAGTTCACAGCCCACTCATCTGCAGCTGAAGGAATAGTGACATATTTAGCCATACCTATCCACTATATACACAAGCTAGGCAATTATTAAAAGGTTAGTAGAATTAGTACTTACACACTGCTGGGATATCAGGCATCTGCCTGGCTTCTTGGATTCACTGATCCAATAGTTCCCTCTTTCTCCGCTTCAGTCTGCATGGTGATGCCTGATTGCTCACCAGTTCAAGGGATTCCAGTGGCACTGGTGAGGTCACAAGCGAGACGGTCCGAGGCCTCCACTTCATATTGGGAGCCCTGGTACTAGCCCTGCAGCAGTCTCTGGTCATGGTGTTTTACCAAGAGCCCTACCATGACTTTGGACTCCTGGATGCCCCAGGTCTGTGCGCAAAAGCGTGATCCTTCTCCCGTACCAAACATTCTGCCTACAGGAGGAAGCTGCAACCAATTATGAGATGTATTTCCGCCTGTGAGCTTTAAATACGGCCAATTTCCCACACTTTGTCATGATTGGATAGTTTCAAAAATACTAAGCTACAGGCAAACCTGCTTTACTAAGGTTGGCAGTGCTTAAAGGGCATTACCAATGGGCAAATGTGTTCAGCTAGGCTAATTATTGCTTACACCTGGTAAGCTGAGGTGTGCATTGCATAGCATTGCTTATTTTTTATCTTTACATGCTATTTGCTGTATGGCATTGATTTAGTATTCATTACGGTTATAAGGTTCTTCGGTATCCCTGACTCATGTCTCTCTCTCTCTCTCTCTCTCTCTCTATATATATATATATATGTATATATTATATAATATATATATATATATATATATATATATATATATATATATAAAATATATATATATATATATATTTATACATTTATATTTAGATATATTTATTTATATATATATATATATATATATACATACATCTACACCTGTAAATACATTTTCCCTAATGTTGAATGACTGTGCTGCATGATATGTTTGGGAAACATCAGATTTATCTATGTCTGCTTTGGCTTAGTGGTAAATCGCTTGGCCTTCAGGATGCATGATCCTGGGTTCAAAACTTGTAAAGGCTTTTTATTTTGAACAAAGTGGAGATAGGACAGTATTGCTTAAGTCCCTTACTTCTTAATTAAAATTATTAGTTTTCATTACATTTGTATTTTACATATTCAGAACCCCTACTATGCTATGTGTGGCCCATATGATTGACATTTGTCAATAAAATTCATTAAATGTGGCATAAATAGATTGGCTGTGGGAGGATTTGAACACAACATATTCTAGATGCTAAACCATGACAGTGCCACTACACTACAACAATTTGATAACATATTACAGCACATTAGTACTTGACTTTCATTTTTAGGATTTTAGCTAGGCTAAGCTTAGCAGCGCACAGTGCAAATGTGCGGCGTACTGCTTAAACTTATTTTTAAACAATAAAAAAGGAAATCATTTATTTCTTTTATTTTTATTATTTTACTTCTGCCCTACTGCTTCCATGCATGTAGGGTAAGAGGACAGACTATGGGGATACACATAGAGAGGGTGTTATGGTTTTATTTTTTTAAAAGTGTCCACAGACATTGAATTGCTTCCGCTTACATTTCAGTGTCTGTGGATACTTGTTACTACATGATATTAGAGCCAAGCTCTAATATTATGTGCTAATGGTTGCATACGGCACTTTCTTAGTACAGGGGGGTGTAGAATGTGAGAGCTTTTCTCTCAGACACACCCCCTGCACTTTCCCATGCTTCATTTTTGTTTAGGAGCTCAGGCAGCCTGCCTTCATTAATATGCATGGCGCACTGCCGTTCTGCTCCTAAACGGTCGCTTACATGCAGGACTAAACTAGTCCTGCATGGAAGTTTACTGAATCCGGGGGATAATGTTACCAGTTCAGTTTCTCTTCTGAATTACATTTCCAGCATTTACATTTATTATTTTTGATATTTCATTTAATTTATTTGATGAAAAAAAGCTGTATGACTTGCTTTCCATGCATATTTCTTTTTCAAAAAAGATGATTTAGATGTTTTGGCTAGAGATTCAAGAGTCAAATTTCTATTTAAGTTATACAATACATCATATTCCTCTTGATATAGAAAAATCCAAAATTAATCATTTAAATCAATTTTATATTCAAAAAGAAGATTATATAAGTCTGATAAAATACAATTATTAACATTATTATCATAAATAGCTTTGCATAAATATTGTAAAGATTTAGGTAGATCAGTTGACTGTGAGTGCTGTATCTAGCTTTGACTGAAAAAACTTTTTAATATCTTAAACTATTATTCAATTATCATTCCTTATTAGACTAACCTTTCTATAATAGAATCTGTTAACATAAGCTGAGAATCTTTAAGAAAGTCATATCCTCAAATAAGTCCTCTGCTTTTCTATGCACTCCTTAATGATACATTAGGTCCTTTTATTAAATCTTTAAATGCACAAAAATGAAATATGTATCAGTTTCTTCAGATGTAAATGTCTGCACATACAATTTTTAACAAATATAAAAAGTCCATTAATATAAGGAACCTCTGTTGGATTATAAGTATTATATCACTAAAAGTTTGATATAATTATCCACATTTATTACCAGTGATAATTGTAGGATAGTCTAACATTTTAGTTGTTTTCTTATTTATTAAAGTCAAATGCAAATATTTCCAAATTGCTTTATACCAGGTTTAACATTAGCATGCATTTCCTGAAGGATATGAAGTCTGAAACTCAAATGTCTTTTAGTATACAGTTATTGTAATCCTGAATGAATTGCCAGAAAACCACAAATTGTATGAGGAACAGATCAACAATATGAAGGATAGATCTAGCCATTCTGCAAAATTTGGACAGTTGAGAGATATGCTCAATCCTCTCTGATTTGTCGGATCACATATTTTACAAAAAAAGACCAAAATATGATTCAGAATCAGAGATATTAATGAAGAATTTATTAAAATGGAAGTTGGCTGTTTTATTTTGCTGATTCTCTTTAAAACAGAAACGTATCTGAAACAATGAATTTAAAGAATAGCAGATTTAATAAAAATATAATCTTTTAACCAAAATGCTACTAATTTAAAATGTAAATGCTAAGCCTATCAAAATGTGGTTTCTAACCAACCAAGCAGCCACTATGTAAAACTAACTGCAGTGAGGTGTGCAGTGAAAAAATCTGCAGATAGAATGTGGAAGGTTTTGAAAGAGAAATTGTTTGAGTACAAAAAGTAAAAAAAATGTTTAACATCAGGCTCTAGGCATACAACAATGGGGGGATATATTTCCATAAGAACAAGATATCTGATTAAGGTGAGAGACAAGAAATATATGACATGGAAGAGAGGTTGAACTATAACTTTGAAAACTAAAATAAACAAGTTGGACAAACAGATTAAGCATAGTATGAGACAAGATCAAGAAACTTTTGAAGAAAATTTATATAAAAATATTGAGCATAATAGGAAATCTTTTTATAGATGCATAAGATATGGACGGAGTAAAGGCACACAAACTGAAAAACTCTGTCAGGTTCTAGAATTTATTCTCAGACACAACAGATTATAGATATATTTACATAATTTTATGCAAAACAATTTGGCTCCACAAAAGGGGCAATAGGTTGCCCTAGTGACATCCAGGTAACCCCAGATACTGGAATCAAATTAGATAATATTGAAAATGAACTGCACAAACTGGACCCAAACAAAGCACAGGGAGGAGACAGAATGTGTAACAATGACCTGAGAACACTTTAGCAAGAACTTACAGTACCAATATATATATTATTCACTAGGTCATATAAATATGGGGAGATTCCTCAAGTTTCTAGACATGCTTATTAAACCTGTCTTTAAGGGAAAGAGGAGTAGGACAAACCCAGTCATATAGTCCCTAAAGTCTACTTTCATGTTGTGGAGAAATAATGGAGAAGATAATATTGGATAAGTTATTATCAGAACTGGATAGGTTAGGACTTGAAACCATACATCAGCATGCATATGTTGAAAGTAGATCTATTACCACCTGTAAAATGATGTTTTATAACAATATAATAATAGCTATGAATGAAAAAGTGTGCTGTAATGTAATTTATATAGATTTAACTTCTGCATTTGACAGGATCATACATAAAACACTGATCAATAAATTAGCACAACTAGGTGTTCATCTACTCTTGATAAGATGGATAGCTGCATGGCTTACAAATAGGACATGGCAAGTATCATACAGCAACTGGACAGGTGAAATCCTTAGTTACAGTCAGGGTATAACACAGGGCTATGTCCTAGGACCTTACTTGTTTAGATTGTATTTTTCAGACTCAAATTTTTCATCTGAAGTATTCTACAGTGTATATGCAGATGACCTGAAATTGGGTAAACTGATTACATGTGTTACAGATAAGGCATGTCTGCAAAATAACTTGACTAAATTGACCATTTGGACACAGAAGATTAACATGCTGATAAATACATAAAAAACTAAGCGTGTGAGATTTGGGACACATAAACTGAAAGGTGAATATTTAATACAGCACACAGTGATTGAAATTGTAGACTCATTTAAGGACCTGGGTATATAGGTAGATTCAGCTGTGAGTTTTTCTAATCATATCAACCAATTGGTTAATGATAGTTATAGAACTATAGGGTGTATAAAATGATTTATAAAGTCTAGGAAATCAAAAATAATGAAGCCATTGTTTGTTAGTTACATTAGACACAAACTTGAGTATGGAATAACAATATGGAAACCCTATAAGAAAACAAGCATGAGTAAACTGGAGAGAGAGCAGAGTGGAAATTTACCAAGGGCATCCATGAATGTAAAAATGTAGGTTATTATGAAAGACTAAAATATCTGAACCTATACAGTGTCTCTTACAGATATCTAAGAGGAGATCTTATTCAGGTATAGGGGTCATTTTGAGACAACTACCTCTGGGAATGTTTGGGGTTATCAAAAAGTACTAGAGAATCATCAGACAACATACGTAGAAGATTATATAGGAATGAGACATGTACTAACTGGTTCTATGGCAGAGTAGCTGATGCATGGAAGAGACTATGAAATTACATTAATGCAAGTACTAGTTTAGATATTTTTAAGAACAGCCTGGACACTTATTATGGGAACAAGTGTTCTGGTATATTGGCAAGCTCAAAGGGCATTAATGCCTGTGCTTGAAATATTTGTATGTATGTATGTATGTAACCAATGAGCTGATAATGAAACTGTCACCTGGAATGTGATGACATAACTGCTAGGGTGGTAAAATCAGGTTTACTATGTCTTACCCAAACTGCAGGAAGTCAAATGTCCGTTGTGCGAAATCACGATTTCCATGGGGCAGGAAATTGAACCAAAAGTGGATGACAGAGGTTAGTTGAGTTGCAAGATGCACTCGACCTTTTCATAAGCAACTTGTTGAGACTGTGGAGGGAGGTCTCGCTTCAGTGAGGAACAAGGAAGTATCCCATTTCCTCACTGTATACTGATACCCTCCCTTTGGGAGGAATAAAGACACCTTGTTGAAGTTTCAGTAGTTTATTCAGTTAAGCAGATAGATGTACAAATGTTGTTCTAATACATTACATTGAAAAGGTCAGTTATTTAAAGGCAGTTACAGACAATAGTTGGAGGGTCCATGGAAGTTGATTTGAGGAAAATCTGGGAAATAGAAAAACAAGGAGCCAATCCCAAAGCTTAGAGGTTAGTCCCTTATTTGACTATTTCTGAAAGACTTGTGAGGGTTTACCAGCTCAGCAACCTGTGGAACCTTATTCTTAGTTAAAAGGTTGTATTTTTATTTTTATTTTATTTTTAACTTCTAATAAAGCAGACATGACAATACACTATATGCTAAAACTATAGAACTATAATTAAGAAGGCACTTTCCCCTGAGCTTCATCGGGTCCATCTAATAGAGTGCATTACACTTTGATCATTGAAGACTTTATTAGTCTGTTTTGTGCCACATGCAACATGAAAGTCTGTGTCTGCATCAGTGGGGCTTATATTCCTTGGAGCCAAATCTGAAAGCTTTATTACAGAACATTTTCCAGTCTATCACATGTAATATGAGAGGCTCTGCCTACTTTTACCTGGCTCATTATCTCCTGACATAATATGAAAGGGTAATATTCTGTTGTATAACAAAAAAAAAAAAGTTAACAGTGCCTACTTATAAGAGGCTCATTTAAATGACTAACACGACCTGTCTCCATTCTTCTTCCTCTTGATGAAAACATACCTTTTTATATGCAGGGAGGTAGTCACTTAAAGTTACGCTAGGTGATTCCCATTTCTTGAACAGTGGATGCATCCAGAGAAATAGCATGCAGTGGAAAACAAGTCGCAGTCCTCATTTTTATACATGTTATGGGTGTGGACAAGTAGGAGGAAAAGGACCTCAGAACCTTGTGTGTAGGTTTCTGTGTCAGTAGAATAAAAATCCAACAAGTGGTGAACTGTAGAGTGTACAAAAACTTTTAATAACCATAAGAATCTCAGATATTCTTTCAGCTTAGACAAAATATGCCTATGGTGTAAAGAATATAGTAGTGTGCAGTGGTTCCCTGGAACAATAATTTTCATTGTACTGCAAATTATAGAAATTTTGTTAAATGCAGGCCCTGTTGTTGCAGTATCTATACCTGGTTGCTATGGGGTAGCTGCAGTGAGAGATATGCTATGCCCTTTTTCGAGGTTAGTATACTGTGCCTCTGTCTAACAGTGACACAGAAGTGAAAGCCGGGGTAAACCTACGATCTCCCATCCACTCATCAAGATTCATCTTGAAGAGAGTCAATGTGGGACTCTATCTAACCTGGACTGGGACTTTATTCCAGAGTGAAGGGAGCCTCTGGGTTATGAATCTGTTCCTCCAGCATGTCCTATTTATTTCAGTGCTGAAGTTCAAGTCTCTCGAGGGTGTAGCTCGATTGGATTTGGATTTTCTGAGGTGCAGCATGTCCATTAATTCCGGGCTGGACATGGCTTTATACGCCAGGCACAGATCGCCTCTGAGCAGGCGGTATGCCACTGAGTAGAGCTGGAGTTTCTTTAACCGGGCAGCATATGGCATCTGTTTGAGCCCTTTGATCCTCTTGGTGAGGTACTTTTGGGGTCTTTCCAGTTGCTGCAGATGTCTGGTAAGGTACATCCCAAAAGGGGCATTGTACTCAATTATAGGCCTGATGAGGGATGAGTAAAGAGGCACGATGACCTCCCCTGATCTAGATGTGAATCCCTTCATGATTAGGTGGGCTATATAAAATGTTTTTCTAACCACTTTGGCCACGTGGTTGTTAAATGAGAGATTGCTATCAACTTGGGTCCCCAGGTCCCTAATGACTTCATCTGTACTTAATGGATTACCACCTATGTGGTAATTTGTGGACACTTTGTTTTTGCCAAAGGGGATGACTATACACTTTTTGGCATTTAGCTTGAGGCCATGGCTCTGGCACCAGTTGTCTGTTTTTATGAGGCCTTTTTGGAGGATGCTTGTGTCGGCTGGAGAGTCGATTATGGCACCCAGTTTGCAGTCATCTGCGAACTTGGTCAGTCACAGTCCTTCTATGTTGGCCTGTACCGCCGAGAAATATATACCAAACAAGAGAGGTCCCAGGACTGAGCCTTGTGGGACACCACTTGTAACTGGTTTGGAGTCTGACATGGCTCCAGCAATTCTAACCTTGTGGGTTCTGTCCTTGAGCCAGTTTGCAACCCATCTAGTGACATAGGGGTTTATATTTAAGCTGGTGAGCTTATCTATAATGCCCAAGTGGGGTATTGTATCGAAGGCTTTTGCGAGGTCCAGGTAGGCTGTGTGGACCACCTTCCCCTCGCCAATGGCCTTGGTGACTGTTTCAAAGAAATCGACCAGGTTTAAGAGGCAGGATCTGCCCTTAACAAAGCCAAACTGGATAGAATCCAGTGTCTGTAGGTCCCCAATATCTTTATTTATGAGGTCCATGATGATCCTTTCCATAGCTTTGCAGGCCAAGCTAGTCAGGCGTATGGGGCGATAGTTTCCAGGATCCATTGAGGCACCACCTTTGTGGAGAGGGACCACTGTTGCTGTACGCCACTCTTTGGGTACATATCCTGTAGTAAGGCTGAGACTGAACAGTAGTTTTATGTTTGGGTTTAGCTCTTCTTGGAGTTCATTTAGGATGCAGCCCAGGACACCGTCTGGTCCCATTGATGCTGTGTTTTTTGCTTTGGAGAGGTCGGCTCTTACCTGAGCATCTGAGATGTCAGGGGGGCAGCACTCTGTTGGGATAGATATTTGCCCTTTTGGTGGGGAGGGGGGGAGAAGTTTGTACTGAACCTGTCAGCTAGGATGTTGGCAATGTCTGTGGGATCGGTGTATTTTTTGTCATTTTGGACTAATTCTGAGCATATCTGGGAATTCCCACCCAGGTTCCTAACATAACTAAAGAAAGCCTTGTGATTATCCCTAGTGTCCTGTGCAATTTTTCTCTCGAAGCTGGCCTTAGACGATTTTATGAGTGCCCGTAGTTTTCTGTTAATACTGATCAGAGATGCCTTCCCTTTTTGGGATTTTGCTCTATCATGTAGTAGCTTCCTCCTTCTGTTGTTTAGTTTGTTTATGGCTGGGGTCCACCAGACAGGACGTCTGCCTTTGGACGATTGGGTCTTGGTTTTATTTGGGATTGCATGATCCATGCATTCCTGAAGGTGTTCATAGAATGCATTTATAAAGGATTCTGCTGTCTGGGCCATATTTTCCACAGGCCCGGGGGCATTGAAGGATTCCACCTCAGTTTTGAGGAGTATGAAATTTGCTTTACAGAAGTTTTTCACTGTGGTTTTCTGGGCAGGGGGTGGGGTCGGGATGTGAATATCCAGTGAGATTAGTTTATGGTCTGATCTTACCAGTGAGGGATACACTTCTGGTCTGGAGCATAGTGTCCTCATGTTGGTGATGATCAGGTCCAGTATGTTTTCCCCTCCTGTGGGAGTGGTGACAAGTTGTTCCATAGCATTTGAGTTTATAAATTCTAGGAACCTTTGGGCTAGGTTGTTGGAGCTAGAGTAATGCTCCCAGTCTATGTTTGGGTAGTTGAAGTCACCCAATATAATGGTATTTGGAGAGACCTTCATATTTTCCAGTATTCTCAGGAAGGCCAAGTGGGGTTCCTGGGTTTGGGAGGGTGGGCTGTAGCAGGCTATAAACTGGAAGGCAGTTTTACCCACTGTTAGTTGCACATGGATAGTCTCTGATGCTTTGTGCTGTGCCACCAACCTGGAGGTGTGGGTATCTTTGACGAATATTGATACTCCCCCTCCTTTTGTGGTTTGGTCCAAGTTTTGGGGCCGAAAAGCATGGTATGAGGTATAACCTGGTAGTGCGGGGGTGCTCTCGGGTGCCTTGAACCAGGTTTCTGTTACTGCACAGATATTGATGTTCTCCATGCTAAGGAGAGTTTCGAGTGCATGCATCTTGAGGTTTAGACTTTTGGCGTTGAGTAGCATTACTCTTAGTTTCTTATCCCTTGTCATACCTATGGAGGTGGGTTTGTCTTTTGAGCCTTGCCTAAAAAAGTCACTATGGGGGTAGCAGGAGCCTTTGCCAATATCCAAAAGCCCAGGAGTGACAGGTGCAAGCCATCCCTAGCGAAGCATTGTGGCTTTTCGAGCATGTCATCCCAGGCTGACAGGCATTGGATCCCTTTTGAATGACACCAATACTTAAGCCAATTGTTGAACTTGATCATCTTGTCTTCATATTGTGGCATCATTCTTGGTGAGGGTAAGATGCTACTCAAGGTCAGGGTCATACCGGCCTGGGCTACATGCTTAGAGAGCTCCTCTATGTCTCTTTTCATGTAGTCCAGGGAGGTACGTCTCAGGTCATTCACACCAGCATGGGCAATGACTGAGTCATATTTGTACTTGCCTTGGAGTGACCTGAGTGCTTGTGTTATATGGTGGATCCTAGCGCCTGACAGGCAGCTCACCGTGACCTTCTCCTTGTTCAGCCTGGTGAGCGGGACGTCAGTGTGCCTGACGATAGTCACCTATTACAAGTGTATCAGGTGTGTTGTTTAGCATTAAGGGCTGTGACTGTTTGGCACACTGGCTTTGTGAGCTATGTGTTGCACGTGTTTTGTTTTGGGGTAGCGGTTGCTTGGGTGTCTGCTTTGGAGGTCCCTGCTGCTTAGGCAGATTTTTATTTAGACCCTCCGAGTATGTTTTTGTGTGTTTATGTGTTTGGTTTGCTGTCGTGGTAGGTCTATGTGAGACTGGAATTGTAGTGAGCATGGTTTCCTTCTCCTCCTGGCTGGTTACGCCAGTACTGAGTTGAGAGAGCTTAGCCTCTTGGAATGGAATGCTCTTTGTCCCAGCATGGTTTTATGGTACTCCAGTGTGGGTTCTTCAGTGTCAAGCTTCTTCCTGAGTCTAAGAGTTACTGAGGGCTCTTCTGTTCAGATTCTTTCTCTCTCTCCATGTTCCAGGTGTTGATGTCAGGGTTCTTTTGTTCAGATTCTTCTTCACTTCAAGTTCTAGATGGTAAAGTTAGTGCAAAAGAGAGTGAAATTGTTCTATGCCTAGCTAGATAAAGGGCTGAAAACTAAGAGGGATCAGGTGGAAGGGCAGTTAACCAATCTTCTGAGAAGTGAGAGGGTGGAGTCAATATGCCTGGGATTAAGTTAAATGATGTAAGAGACTGATGTAATCAGTATGGGAGTGGGTTGTCAGTGATACAATTGGACATGTAGTCTTATGGACAATTATGAAAATATATAATAAAAGTAAGAAAGTTAGGAAATTATATATGTCAGAATGCAGTAATAATAAAGTAAGAATACTTGTAAATGGCTGGTTAAGCCAAGAGGTACATATGAAGAGTGGTGTAAGACACAGATGTCCAATGCATTGTATACTCTTTGCATTAGTTACAAATGTGATAGTATTTGAAATAAATTACAAAATAAAGGAAGCAGGGTATATAACACCTGAAGGGTTACGGATTTCAGTTCTGTTAATGATGTTATAATAATTGCAAAAAAAAAAAAAACAAAACAAAATTTCGATAAAAGAAGTAATAATTTGCACAAATGAATGTCTAGAGGTGATAGTGATGGCTTTAAATAAAGAGAAAAGTAAAACTTTAGGTAGTGTAGTAAAGATAGGAGGTAATATATTTTACAATGTCTGACATTTTTGGGTTAGATATAAAATTTGAGAATAAAGATGTAAGTAGAATTCAATGGGAAAAAGCAATAGAAGAAATAAAGCAAACTCATCTCTTCTGGAGAACATATAAATTATCAGTATGAAAAAAAGGCTTATTTGGTAAATTCAGTACTGATGGGAAAATAACATACTTGTCAAGTACATATGTTGCCAACAGTATTTGAAAAATATTTTTGTAATTTATATGGGTCTCTAGATTAATCCCAGTAAAAAAGAGGAGTTTTGTATGTAAATAAAGAGGGAGGAGGGTTAGGGTTAATTAACTCAGTGGTATGTGCTTCTTTATTAAATTTGTACAAAGTGTTAAAGTGAATAAATAAAAAATGAGATTAGTAGTAAAACTGTATAAATATAAGTATGATAAATTTAGGGGTATGGTAAAAAAGAATATAGGAGAAAACGAGTGTATAAATGAAGAAATAAAATGTTACGAAGATAAAATATTTTTGTGGAAAATAAAAATGTATGTATAGATAAAGATAGAAAAGTATGGTATACAAATGTAATTATAAATCATTACTATGTAAAATCATGAGAAACTATAAAAGATGAAAAATTAAAAGCCATAAAAATAAGAAGCAAATGGTTTAAACATAAAGTAAAATGTCAAGATGTTTTGTCCAGACTAGTAATAGGTACATTTCCAGTAGAAGGAAATATGCCATATAAAAAGAAAAGTGATAGAATATATTTACATCGTCAAGAAGAAGAAACTACAGAACATGTGTTTTTAAAATGTAAAAGACAAAAAAAAAATCCTGAGGAAAATGTAAAGAAGATTTTTTGAAGATATAAAATAAGTGGATACAGTAAACATGGATATGATTAAATAGGGATAATATAAGATTAAAAGTTAAGAATACGTTAAAAGAATCAATACAAAGTTATTTTATATTATATGGGTTATATGGAATAAAAGAATAAGTGAAATTATGTTTAATGGTAAATGGGTGTTAGCAACAATATTAAGTAAAATCAGATGGTGTTTTTTAGAAAAAGAAGTGCAGGTCTAATAAGGGTGAAAGTTCAGTATGATTGTAAGGGAAATTCTGAATATGTGTAAATAGATGTGTATATCTATTATTTGCACATTTGTAAATATTTGTAGATATGTAAATATGTTGCAAATAAGAGCTCCTTTTGTGTATAAATAAAGGATTCCTACTCTTTACAATAGATGACATAGAATCTTTCACATCTACCTGAGCTACCACCAACTCAGGCAGATGAGACCTCAGTTTAACATTCTCATCTCAAGGATGACACTCTCAGGAGTGCAATACTTCAGTGTAAGCAATCCATTAACAAGTGAAGAAGTATTACCATACATGCATAATGCTGGCATGCAAGTAATGTTATAGCTATGCTACAGTAAATATATTCAACAACTAAAAACAAAATGACAGAATAAAACAGTTGTTTGATGACTAAAGTTTCACATAAGGTAATATATTTCAAAACTGTTGAATGGCAGCTGAAGAAAGCATTATGAGAATATGGCCAGAACACTTTACCCTTGACTGTGTTATAACTGTATGCTTTATAGTATTGTCAGTTGTCATGGGTAACAGATCCAGGCCTTAGTTCAGTGCATCATCTATTATGAATATTTAACTGAGTAAATATAGAAAGGCAGAGACATGGAAAGAAAGAAAAACAGAAACCTTTTTGCAAGCAAAAATAACCTACTTTCACTTATGATTTAACATTAAGGAACTGGAGTTCAAGAAGTCTGAGCAATTTGCATTCCAATATCAGTTAACACCTAACATTCCCAAAACAACACCATGTGATTGTCCATCTGCATTACAAAACAAAATAAGATAACAACTCTCTTAATGACATACTACAGAATTTATTATAATTTAATACATAAAAACTTAACATGGGAAGAATAGTGCAGACACTTAAGAACTTCAAAACTTCCAGTTGAGGAAGAACCAACATAAGGCCATGGATTCCTTTTAAAATACAACTTTATTTTTTCAACATGCAGCAAGTAGAGGAGTGCAGTTAAGTCAAGCAGTTCAGTTCTTAAAAAGTAATTATAAGTTCTACAGAATGTATTCTGATCTGATCACTGATTATAATGGTCTGTTCATGTGATCACAAAATGGATTTAAGAATTTGCCCTCAAGAAAAGATAAATAAAAGTACATCTGCTGTTTCATGCCAGATGAAAGATTTTCCTTTCAGACAAAACCAAACTTCAAAGATCTGGGCACTACATTGTCATATCTTCTTCTTCTTTTTCTTCTTCTTCTTCTTCTTTTGGCTTTTCCTGGTTAAGGGTTGCCACAGCAGATCACCTGTTCGCTCATGATTGACAGAGAAGTTTTATGGTGTTGAGTTGCCAGCCCAGCACTCAACCTTCCACAGAAGGGATACACATGCATGCACTCATGCCTAGGGCCAATTTAGAGTGTCCAATCCACCTACAACATGTCTTTGGGATGTGTGAGGAAACTGGAGCACCCGGAGGAAACCCACACGACCACAGGGAGGACATGCAGAGTCCACACAAAAGGCACCCCAGCTGAGGATCAAACTGGAGAAGCATTGCCATATCTAAAAAACTAATAAAATATTAGAAAAAACAGAAAATATGTATTGGTCCATCATATCCTCGAAGAGACAAGCAGAGAAAAACATGGATGGAAGGTAAATGAAAAGAAGAAATTAAGAGACAAATTACTGGTTCCTTAATTTATATATAAAGACAATAACAAAGTGCTAAAGATTGCTTTTCTCCTTATATGAATGTCTATTCTTTATCTTTGTAATTTTTTAAACAATACTGGAAAATATGTCACACTCATATGTAACATAAACAGAAGTTAGAAAATCAACAAGAAGTCTGCTATTACAAGGTAAACTAACCTTTTTGTTATACTTGTCTATTTTATAAACAACCAATACTTTCTTGATATGTTATAGCAAAATATTATTAGGTCTTTTTTAGTCTCAATCCTTATTTAAAAGAAACATATAGCCACTATACCAAAATTTACACAGTGCTGTTGCATTCACAGTTGGTTACCATTAAGCTAATGCATGTTTTGTGTCTGTGTGTCAGTTGTAGTTGCACTGAGTTTGATTACATTAGTTTGCATATGTAATTTTCTAAGTTGTCTTATTCCCATAAATGGGAAATTATTTAATTAAAAGGGGCTTGTGCGTCAAGTGGCATTTCATGTTTTAAAAGCATTAACAGTGAAAAAATGCCTTAAAGGGGGATAAATGAATAAACATATTTTATGAATGTAGATGTGGCCCTGCCTGACTATAATTCAGTGTGACATTTGAGGAGTTGTTTTACCATTGCTAATAGCATTAACTACTAGTATTAATAGTATTACTAATAGTATAACCTGAAAGTTGTTTACCTTAGTAGTACGTGGACTTTGATAATGTGCAGCTGTTGTGCAGATGAATTGCTATCTGTTTGTTTTGGGGGAGGGGATAATTCCATTCTCTGTGGATATATTTTGTATTATAGTTTGCAAATGAAGGGGCTGTGATGCTTGGAATAGATTTAAAATAATCTTTCTTTATAGATTTGTTATATGTGTTCCTTAGTCTTGATAATGTGAAGAAATGTTGTCAGAAAATTAGAGAAACATTTTGCCTGGTTACAAGATGTCAAACACGAAAAAAAGCCAACCAGCAGTTAAAGAACCAGGAACCAAATGTACTGCTGAACGCCAATAACTAGTCCACAGAAATACAATAAATGTTTATTTAATCCACATAGATAAGCGCTTTCGTCACACAGACTTCAACAGATCTACAAAATTAATTTAAAATCCTTAGTTTTTATAGGAAATCCTTTAGACATGTGACAACACATCTAATGAATATTCATTAGATCAATCCAAATACCTTATATATGTTTAAAATTCATAAAAAACAATTTTGTATTATACATTTTCAAATAAAACAAAATTCCATGTTCCTTAATGTTAATATATACATTGAAAATGTGAAAAAAATGTATAAAAATATAAATTCAAAGCATATTGGCTCTATACTTGAGTTCAGGTTTGATACTAATAGCCTCATTCAAACCTGGAAAAAATGTTGCATTCAGTTTAAATTGCCATTTAGATTCTGCTTGAAGTAATTTATTTTTCCAATCTCCCCCTCTTGGATCCATCTTAACTATCTCTAGGATCCCGAAAATAAAACTATGTGTGGGGTTAGTTATAATATGTTTACTAAGAGCATTTTTTTCATCCTTTTTTGAAATACAATAGCAATGTTCATAGATTCTACGATTTAATTTTCTCTCTGTTTTTCCTATGTAAAAACAAGTACAGCCCTTGCACGTAGCCAAATATACTAATCCCTTAGAAGTACAGGAACCATACATTAATTTGATGGGTATGTCGTAAGGTGCTAGTGAAAACTGTGCCTTTTCATTAATATATGAGCATTGTTCACAGCATCCACATTTATACGTCCCAAACCTAGTGCCACCCAAATGTGTTGTCTTATTATCTAACATGAATTTTAAATTTTTGTCTACTTTATAAGTAAACATGGGTTCAGAACCTATATATTTATAAATATCTTGATTACATTTAAGCATGGACCAATTTTTTGATATAATCTTCTTAACTTCTTTAGCCGTTTCCCCATAAGTTATGAACATAGATTGGGAAAAATCTTGAATTTCCTTAGGTCTCATATTGTCTTCCTCAATCCCAACACCTAATAATGCCATATATTTGACATTCCATAAGGCCAAAACTTCATCCCTGATGTTATTTACAAACACTAAAGGGTACCCCCTTTCCACAAACATATTAGTTACCTTATTAATTTCTCTTTCCACTAAATCGATCCTTGAACACATTCTAACCACCCTCACCATCTGACCCTTGACAATATTTCTTTTTACATGTGGGGGATGGTTGCTAGAATATTCCAAGTAATCATTGGAAAAGGTAGATTTTCTAAAAATACTAGAGAAAAAATTATTATTAACATAATCCTTTGCTATATTCACATCTAGATAGTTTATACCATCTTGATTACCATTCCCTGTAAATTTGAAATAAGAGCATATATTATTAATATAAATTAAAAATGCGTCAAAAGAATATTCATCTTTCCATAAAATAAATAAATCATCTAAAAACCTGAAATATTTGACCCATTCACCATTAAATGGGGATGTGAAAATATATTGCTTTTCCCATTCATGCAGCATTAAATTTGCAAAAATAGGGGCGCAGCTGTTACCCATCGCCACCCCTTGTATCTGCTTATAATATTCACCTTCGAATGTAAAAAAATTATTTTTTAAAATAATTTCCATCAAATCATTAATAAAATTTAACATTTTGCCCCCTAGATTACTCCGTCTGATTAAAACATCACTGAAAAACTGCAAACCTATTTCATGAGGTATAGAAGTAAATAAATCATTAACATCTACAGTAGAAAAATAACAATCTTTATCAAAAAAATCATTATTAAATTGTCTTAAAAAGTCCCATGAATCCTTTAAAATATAGTCTATAGGAGCTATTGAATTCTTTACTATACGGTCAATAAAAATCCCCAATGAATTTGTTATACTATTCCTACCGGATATAATTAACCTATAAGGTGGGTCCCTTATATTTTTATGAGTTTTAGGTATCCCAAAACATACTGGTATTGTAGGATACTCGACATTCAAAAAATTATACAATTCCTCATTTATAACACCTTGTAACAAGGCATCTTCTAAAAAATATTTAATCTTACTATAACTGATGTTTATCTCATTTTTAGAAATTGTTTCATACTTGTCTGAATCCTTGAGTATACCAGTAATTTTATTATTATAATCCACTTTATTAATAATAGCCATGCCTCCACCTTTGTCCGGTCTCATAAATCTCACTTCCTCATTATTCCTAAGTTCTTGTAATAATTCATTTTCATCTTTAGTTAAATTATGCTTTCTATAAGGATAATCATGTAGTTTTTTAAAAATCTCCTGTTCAGTGACTTTCTCAAACGTATGTATTAAGGGTAGAAGGGGGGGGGGGTTCCAACAACTTTTTTTATAAATAATAGAGTTAGAATTTTCAAACTCTTTCTGGTTATCCTTAAATATACATTTAAAATTTAATTTCCTGTTAAATAATCTAAAATCTGTTAAAATCCTGCTAATATCCACTCTTCTAGATGGTACGAATTTGAGTCCTTTCATTAAAAGGTGAAACAAATTCTTATTAATGGGAAATGCTGCATAATTAAATATTTTAAAACTTTTATACACAAAAACTATATCATCTGACGTCTTTATATCATCCAAATTCCCATTCTTTATTTCTCCATGCAACTTAACACCATCATTGTTCCCTATAGTTAATGGTAACTGTTTTTTCTCCGGTAGGATGTGTTTGGATATTTGGGCCTTACTGCCCCATCCCCTCTTGGACCTAAAAAAACATTTTCTTGTCGATTTCCATTCCTATTCATTAATCTTTCTGATCTCCTTAATTGTGGAAATTCAGAATCATAATTATTTCCCCTATTACTAAAATTACTATCTTCCTGTATGGGGCTTAGATTCCCATTTCCCTCAGTTCCATAATAGGCCTTAGGAAAGACATATGCTTTATCATTTTTATACTCAAATTCATCACGTAAAAGCTTCTTCTTTTTTCTAATAATATTATTATTTAATTCACTTTCCACTTTGTCAAAAATTATATTATATCTATATGCATACTGGTTGAAAACAGCATCATCCATAATACTGTTATTTAATACATCCACTTCACTTAATAATGCATCAATCTTTTATTATTTATATTGATTATAAACTCCATTAATTCAAATCCATGCCGGTCAAACATTAATAATAAATCTTTACATTCAGGGTCTGTTTTTTTCAGCCCATTTGGGAATTTAAACATTCTTAGCCCCTTAGGGACCCTTTTGCATTGTATACATTCATTCAAATACGAGTTATCACACTGTAATGCTCTTATTTTGTTCATTTTACTTTCAAGTACTACTAACCTAGAGTCCATACTGTTTTTTTCTTTTGCTGGAGCATTACTGCCAAAAAAGGAATGTGCACGGCTAGACCATTCTCTTAGTCTGTCCCCAGATATATCTATACTTCCATAATTCGTTTTAGTGTTCATCCCCATGGTATTATGTCCGTTTTCCGACTGGATACCATTGTTGTCCTTATTAGAACTTAAATCAGTTCTAAATAACGCTCCTGACCCTCCACGTTGTTGTAAACCATCAGGAACGCGTGTTTCAACTGCCGTTGTTGCTCCAATACGTAAAACCGGAAGTGCTGTTCCGTTTTGCTTCCCCTGAGCCCCAGAAGCTCCGTTTTCACTCTCACAGTTCCGTTTTTGCAGTTGTAACACAGAATCTTGTAAAACGGAAACCTTTTCCGTTAATGCTACGATAAGGTCATACAATTTTTATGAATTTTAAACATATATAAGGTATTTGGATTGATCTAATGAATATTCATTAGATGTGTTGTCACATGTCTAAAGGATTTCCTATAAAAAGTAAGGATTTTAAATTAATTTTGTAGATCTGTTGAAGTCTGTGTGACGAAAGCGCTTATCTATGTGGATTAAATAAACATTTATTGTATTTCTGTGGACTAGTTATTGGCGTTCAGCAGTACATTTGGTTCCTGGTTACAAGATGTATTCGTAAAAAGTAGAAGTAAAGTTTGTGTTTTTTCTCCCTCTAGTGCTTGAGCTTTCTCATCTTACTTAAACACTTGAAGCTTTCTCTGGTAAACAGCTCAAGCTTTGTGAAGTTTCCCACCCATGCAGAGAATCATGACTGTTCATAGCTCATGATTTTGAATGGTGGACAGCTTTAGAAAGTTCATTTAAATAATAAGTGGAACCTATGAATAATGCATTAGCTCAAATGTCAGTATGTTCTCAGTCTAACAAAGTCAACGAAACCATAAGATTGTGAATAGGGAATACAATAAGACACTTAAACTCTATATTCTGGCTAACTTAAATTAAAATCTAAGTTATAGTGTAATGTTAAGACATCGTAGCTTAATAATATAATTCACTATGCTATAGTAGGTTACTAAAAGTTTATTTTTCTCTTTCTAGATTAGTTTTCATATCTTTTTTGAATGAAAAATAAGCATATGGACATATTTCTGTCATATAAAGCAGTATAGTTTGTTACATAAGGCAACCGATAAGAAAGCTATGCAACACATGTAAATCAAAGATTTGATGAATGTTATATTTACATTAAGATTGGTCAGAAGTGTTGCTGTTTATCATTTAATAAGGAAAATAAAATAATGCTGCACGTACTGTGATATATTCTCGAGTACATTTCTTGAAGACTATATTTGAATATACATATTAAGTTGTTTTATAGAAGCATTATATTAATAGTAAAAAGAACATATATATGATATTGGCAACCTTTTTATTAGAAGCTTGATGTTAGTGTCATAAGTGCACTAGACGTTATCATATACAAAACAAAGAAAGAAACAAACCTTACGTTTAATAGGGATGATATAAGGGTTTACCTTTACATGTGCGTAATGCACATGTGCGAAATACAAAAGTCCAAAAGGACTTTTTCAAGTTCTCAGAAGGCTGAAAACAAAATATATTGAATGTACAAAGAGCGAATGCACAGTAACATTCGCTCATTGCAGATTCTGCATTTTTGGTGTGGGGTGCACTATAGTGGGGATCAGGAAGTGAACCCTTTCCTCACTGTAGTGCGACCTCAGAGTTAGAATAATAAAGTAGGGGTGCAGCCCCCCCACATGAGGGGTGCAGGAGGCTTGCCCCCCTGCATTATGCTATGTCTTTCGAACTGAAGTTTGAAAATCAGCGAATCTGGTTTTTGATTTGCTGATTTTCGAACTTCGGTGCAGATCGTAGTGACGATTTTCATCATTCCGGTTCACAGAAAGGGCCATTTGGTAGTTTGATTTTAAACATTTCAAAGGTAAACTGATATAAGATGTGTTAGCTTATTACAGTAAACTGCTAAGCACAAATAGCAATACATTATTGTTTAAATATTTCATGACATCTATTTATTTATTATTACATTTTCACAGAATGAAAATAGTTGATTCGGGAAGGAAATTGATCTTTCTGTGAGGCACATAATAGGCATCTTTAACTGCAGTACAGCACCTTTTCAAGATGACAGTAGATAAGATTCAAGATTGTATATAGTTATCGAACAATAATACGAAATGTTATTTATCTCTTGAGATAATGTAAGTTAAACAACAACTCTGGGGCATTTATACTTATTTTTTACATATATATACTGATTTTAAAGGATACAGATTTGTGTTCACTTTGTTGTTAATGACAATTTTGTTTAATTGAAGCAGAGGGGTTTGGGATTTTTAGAATAGTAGATGGGTGGGTTTGCTTGGATGATTAGACTATTCAAGCAGGGAGTGTTGGACTTCATGAGGGATTTGAAGGATTTTAAAAGTAAGTGCTTAAAAGGTTTTTTGTTTGTTTTTGTGGGTGTCTACAATAACAATTATTCTGTATCAAATTAAACTTTTAAGTATTAATGCCATTATGACTATTAATAAGCAGAGATATTATACTGGGTCCATATAGCTAATTTAAAGAGAGTTATATCTATACTGTTGACCTGTATAACAAATTACATTTATTAATTGTATTTCCATAAATGTTAATGGATGGAATAATGGTTGCAAGAGGGGTAGTCTAAACAAATATTTGAAGTTATTTAACTTTTAAGTTAATTTTTTACAAGAAACAAGCCTATTGACAAATGATAAAGACAGACTTAATATTAAGTATTACTCTATATTATCTAGATCACAATATAATCAGAAAAAAGAGGAGTTGCTATATTGTGGAAAAAAATTGCCTATGCCTATACTCATTGACACATATACAGATGATAATGGTATGCTTTGTTCTGTTAACCTAGAACATAATAAGAGCATATTAACCCTTATTAATTTATACTGCATTCCTGGAATAGGAATTAAACCTATTGAGCAACTTCTAGACCAAGTAATTCAACTTTCAAAAGGCAGCATTATACTAGCAGTAGACTTTAATCGTATAGTGTTACCAAAGGATACTAATACAACAAGTAAACAGAAAATAAAGGCATTGCGAAGGTACTGTTAAAGGTCACTGAACTATTTCACCTTAGGGACATAAATGACTTCTTAGAGCCAGAATCACTTTTCTTTACTCATTACTCACATAAATATACAACACAACCTGGAATTAATAAAGTGCATGTCTCCAATGAGTTGATAGATAAACTAGACAAAGTTAAAGTGGTATTTTGCCCACTTTCAGAACACAATGCAATCACTTGTGTGCTGTTTTAAAAATCTAACAATAACATTAAGATCAGCAGTATACCAGCACATATAATGTGCTTAAAGGATTTTAAGGACTTTTTATTCAACAAATTATTTATTTTATAGAAATTAACAGTGCAGGAGATGTTTCAGAAATCTATCCATGGAATTCATTAAAAACATATATTTTTGGTAGAGTCGTCAATTGGCTATCAATAAAGAAAAAACAATGGGACAAAGAACTGTATGAGATACAAGAACAACTTGACAAATTAAAATTGGAAACTCAAACAGGTAACAATATCATAGACGAGATTAATAATCAACATAAGTATTTGGAAATTCTAACTCATAAAACTAGGATTAATCTAGAAAGGTTTAAGATAATTAATTACTCTATTAACCCAAAATATATGCATAAATTAGCTAACATAACAAAACTACTTAGTAAGTCTAACCATATAAAGGAGATTTATTCAGATAAGAGAAAAGGAAAAGTGATGGAAATAGAAGGTATTTTTAAAAAAAATTTAGAAACCATTCTAATAAAATCAATCAATACAATGTAATAACAAACTCAGAAGGGATAATCAAAACGTTTATAAAAAAGAAATAAAAAATAATCTGATGACTGAATGAAATTAATTGATAAACCTGTCTCAATGTCTGAAATTCAAATTAAACCTAACAAGGCACCAGGTAATGATGGACTTATACCAGAACTCTACAAGTTGCTAACTAAAGAAGCATTAAACATATTACACAAAGTTTCATCTATAGTTAAAGACTTAAAAGTTCCTCCCTTCTGGAAATATACTCTTATTTCCCCAATTTTAAAAACTAACAAAGATCCAACCGAATGCTCTTTGTACAGACCAATTTTGCTTTTAAATATAGATTATAAATCATTCATGGCAATTCATGCTAATAAGTTAAATAAATTCTACCTTCCACGATTAACGAGGATCAAACTGGTTTTATTCTAAATAGAAATACTTATGACAATATCAGAAGAATAATCACAGTAGTTGACTATGTAAGCAAAACAAAAAAAATCTAATATTAATGAGTCTAGACATTAATAATGCTTTTAACTCTGTGAATTGGAAATATCTTTTCCAATATAAGGGTGGCGCAGTGGTGCAGTGGTTAACATTGTCACCTCACAGCAAGAGGTTCTCTGGTTCAATTCTCAGATGGGATGCCTTCTGTGTGGAGTTTGCATGTTCTCCCTGTGTTCACGTGGGTTTCTGCCAGGTACTCCAGTTTCCTCCCACATTCTAAAGGCATGCATCTGGAGCATTTCTCCTTGGGCCTCTGCTGAAAATAAGCTCTGCTGAACTTAGTCAGACTTTCCCAGTAAACAAATAATAAACAAAA
Organism: Protopterus annectens; assembly: GCF_019279795.1. Lineage (NCBI taxonomy): Eukaryota > Metazoa > Chordata > Ceratodontiformes > Protopteridae > Protopterus > Protopterus annectens. The sequence continues at coordinate 1,915,024,402 of NC_056732.1, forward strand.
AAAAATAAATAAAAATCTTTTGTTCGTGTTAGAGCAATGTAATTTTTCAAGTAATTTTACACATCTTATAAATCCTTTTTATGAAAATTGCTTTGCATACATTAAAATATATACTTTTACTTTTGATTCAATACAAATTTTGAAGGGAACTAAACAAGGATGTCCTCTTTCACTCCTGTTTTTGCTTTAATTTTGGAAACTTTTGCTAATTTTATTAGGTCAAATTTAGACATAAAAGGCATTAACATAAATGCAAATTTGATTTCTAAAATCCAATTATTTACTGATGACATTCTTCTAACACTGAGTGACAGTGATAGTTCCCTTTCTGCTGTTTTAAGGCAATTGATGAGGTCCAAACAATGTAGTCTCTCTTTTAATGGTAACAAAACAAAAATACCACCCATAAATGCCAATATTGATAGGATACATGATAGATTTACTAACTAGATTGTCAAAGAGAGAAAATGAACTATTTAGGGGTAATTATAATGGGTTCCTATTAGATGACTGAAGATGCATTCTGTCAAATGCGTCTTGGTCGAACTTGAAAGGACGAAAATGCAAAATAATGAAGCAGCATATAAGCAAATTCTTTCCTGGGAAAGAAATTGCTTGGCCGCATCCATTACTTTGCTGTTTTCATCACTGTAGTAGGATCTCGGAGTTGGTATATTTAAGTAGGGGAGTGTGGGGGGCACAGCCACCTACATCGGGGGGTGGGGTGCGAAGCTTCCTATTTTATGTTTTAAGTATTTGTTTTTTTTTTTTTTTTGTTTTTGTTTTTTTTTTGTTTGGGATCAGCAATTTTTTTTTCCCTTGGAAAAAAAATCACTGTTCTGAGCATTCGACATTGTAAGCTTTTATTTACATGGGTTCAATAAATCATCATTCACTTTTTTAAGTGTTTGATGATTTAATATAGACCCATTATAAAAAATAATGTTAATAATATAATAAATTATAATTGATAATATAATAAATTACAATTATACTAACAGCATAATCAGTATAAAGAATCTAGTAAAAATGGGGAAAAAGTATTCACAATGGAAGAGAGACTATCTATAATCAAAATGATTATTTTGCCAAAAATCTTATATGTTATTCAAACATTATCTTTATCTCCATCTAAAACATGTATTAAAACTTAATACATTCATTTAAAAATGTATTTGGTTCGCCAACAAACCAAGAATTGTCTTAAATCATCATGTAAGAGACTGGACAGTAGGAGGGATTGGACTACTAAATCTAAATTATATTCTTTATCATCAATTCTAAACCCAAAATTTATTTGGATAAATAATATTTACACAGCCAGGTGGAAAGAATTTCTGGGATGCCTTGTCATAAAATGTAAACATATCATAACATAACATAAACTCCAATCATAATCTTATACTACACAATACTTTAAATTGGTTGCTAAAAGATTATTTTTCTGAAAGGATTCACCAGACAACTGACTTTTATTTTATTGCTACTATATTAAATACCTTTAGAAACTTAATTTATAGAAATACAACATATAAGGCATGGATATTTGTTCATTTCCCTATAATAATATTTTCACTTCAAAGTTAGACACAATGATTGTATTTAAAGAAAAAAAATCTGATATACTGGGTTCAGTTAATGAATAATGAAAAACTGCATTCTGTTGATTATATCACAAGTAAATATGATTTAAGTAAAGATATGTGGTTGGATGTACAATCTTGCAGACAATATGTAGAAGGTAAAATTAAGTTAATGCAACCAAAGGTAAGAGATCTTATCCTACAATTAATTGAATTTTTAATGCTATTAATACAAAAAAAAAAACACACTGGGAGTAGGTCTCTTATCCAAATTATATATAGTGGTGAGAAAAGAAACAAAAAGTTGAAATGACAGTTATTGGAACTATTTTACTCACATTAATAGCAGACCTCCAGATGAAGAGGATAAAAAGTCATTATTATTATCTTCCAAACAGTCGACTTCCTCTGTTAGATGGAAACTGTTTTTAATTTGGAAATTCTTTAATAGATCTTTCTTCACACCTCATAAAATTGAATTCATGTTTAAAAAGAAACAAATTTGTTGGAGATGTAAACAGGAGATTAAAGCAGATTGGCAACAGATGTTCTTTGTGTTGTGCTTACACCTTATTTTAGTAACATTAATCTTTTTACAGGCTTTATTTGGGTACAATTTTATTTTATCTAAGTTGTTAATTCTTTTTAATACCCCTATTCCTATTTGTGTTAAAAGAATGAAATGCCCTCTTTTATGGTCCATTTTATCATTTGGAAGGAATATATATATATATATATATGTGTGTGTGTGTGTGTGTGTGTGTGTGTGTGTTTGTTATTGTGTAAGAGTGTGTATGTGTGGAAACGGCCTGTGTCTCCTATATTAAAACTATTGCTGGTTGGGGTGGTGTCTTGGGAAAAAATGGAATGCAAGGGTGACCTTTTGAATTAAGTAAGGAAAAAATCTCTATAGTGCTGAAAGGCAAACTGCAGCAATAACACAAATATAGGGTAGAGGGAAGGATAACATAATAAAGGATGTTGGTGATCTACGTGAATGGCAGAAGGGAAGTGAGAAATGCAAATGTGAGATGAGGGTGAGAGGCAACAACATGAACACTGGACTTTCAAAATGTAGATTTCTGAACTTGTAAACATTTTATTGAATTAAAGTAATTTCATCACATATTACAAAAAGCTTCTTCAAAACTCTATTGTTTACTTTAAAAAGACATGTAAAACTTTGCAACTGTGCCTTTACCATTTGAAAATTGTTTTCATTTGTTATCTGGGTAAATCCACAGGTAAAATCCTCTTTTTAGGGGTAAACCCAGGAGCACAGACTATCTGGTTAAATGATTTCTTCAAAGTCACATGGCAGATAAATGGAGGCTGTGTGAGTTAAACCCAGGACTACAAGCTGAAGCTCATTAATAGTTTGTAGTCTTAATCTTCTGCACTAAGCAGCCAGGTCTAATTATTTTATTAACTAGAATGTTAATTACAGCAAAGTTTAATATTAATTAACCAAATTAAATTAATGAATTAAAATTGCGAAGCTGTTTAGAAAGGTTTGCTTGTTTTCATGATGACTTGATGAGAAGTTCCTTTATAAAAAAATACAGAATAATGTTAACATAATAAATAATATAATTGCAAATAGTCTGTCAGTAAGATATCAGAGATTATGACTCCAAATAGGATAATTGCAAACATCTAACTACACATTGGATGTGCTGTCAGGGTCTGATTGGAGAGATGAAATCAGCAACAAAAGGAGAGTAGTATTGCTGAAGCTAAATTCATCATTGAGTTTTGTTGAGTAAGTTCTTGTGGTGCACCCTACTCTCACAAAATCTCAGCAAGATGACACTGATAGTACAGGGGCACAGGAAAATAATTTTCTTGGTGGCAAAAGCCAGTGAACCTTCTTGGCTAGCCTTATATAGGCCCCAGGCCAATAGACTAGTACCTACCTATGAACCTATGATATATAGACTATATTTTACATATAATTGAAAGAAGTAGGTTAAAAATAAGAAGAGAGCTGGGTGCACAGGTCCCAGGATAAAAAAGTCTCCAATCCTGGTATACACACTGCTGCCAGAACTGGAATAAATGACAGTGTAGAATCCTTGGGACAAAGAAGCATTACAACAACGTGGTTAGGTCAGGCTCAGGGTGAGGATGACCCACCCCCATTATACAAGGAAGTAGTAGTCCACAAAAAGCACAAAAACTGACATGTCACAAAAGATCCGTGAAAATAACAGAGTGGACTATTGAGGATAAGGAAGAAATTCTGATTTGTTACTGTTATGCTGCCCAGAATTTCCAGATAGAAGATATTCAGAAAGATTAAGAGAGAGATATTAGAGGAAAGAAAAATACTTGCACAAGAAAAACTGCCAAGATCTTCAAGTAAAAATTTGTCTTCATTAATACAACAGATCCATGAAAAACATTACATAGGTGAGGGTCTGAATGGAGAGATGATAAGTCAACAAGCAAAGGAGAGTAGTATTGCTGAAATTGAATTCATCCTCATGTCTTGGTGAGTGCCTTCATGAGGTGGATCTTGTTTTTTTTTTTTTTTTACAAAATCTCATCAAGACGACACTGATATATAGAATTTATTTGCATAGCAAATGTCATGGACAGAAGTAGGTCAAAAATTACAAATTGTAGCTGGGTGCACAACAACCAAAAAAAGTGCCCAATCCTGGTAGGCGCACTGGTGCCAGGACAGGAACAAATGACAGTGCAGAATCCTCAATTTACAGAAACATTCCTACAATGGGGTCAGGTCATGTCCAGGGGGAGGATGCCCCTCCCCCATTGTAGAAGGAAGTAGCAGTCCATCAAAATCACACAAACTGAGAGGCCAAAGAAGAGCCATAAAGATGAAAGAGTAGACTATTGAGAATAAGAAAGAAATTATGTATTATGACTGTTATGCAAACAGCCCGGAATTTCCAGACACAAGATATTCAAAAAGATTAAGAAAGAAATTAGAGGAACAAAAAATACTTCCACAAGAAAAACTGTCAGAAGCTTCAAATAAAAAACTGTGATCATTAACACAACAGAATTGTGAAAAACAGTATATAGATCAAGAAACTTTGGAAAAAGAAGCATCTGAGAAAGCACAAAAATATAAACAACAAAAGCTAGATATTTTTGAAAAGTATAAAAAAAAATATGGACATGGGAAAAAAAAAGAGATTTGATATGTTGCAATATCCATGCAAAGGAGAAAGCAAAACTAATCAATACAAAAAGAGCAGCACCAAAGATATAGAGAAATACAGGCAAAGGAATGTGGACACGGAGAACTTTACAATACAAAAATAAAAAGACAAAGTGGAAAAGTACAAAAGGAGATTAGTAATGGAAAATTTAAAAAAATAGAAACTGAGGTTATAGAGTACTTCCAAAGTAAAGGATTCAGTGTAGAAAATCTAATTCAGAAAGCACCACAACAAGATAGAGCAATGGACCTCCAAATTAAGGGGAAACCAGTGGAACAGGAAGCAATTTGTCAGGTGCCATACGAAGATATTTTGGAGCCTTCTACAGGAAACCAATATAAACATTCACTTGAAACTGGACAGCAAGGGAAGGAACAGGCAACTGTGGAAACTGACACAATCAGTGTTGAGGAGTGCTAGGCCAGTGAGTTTCCATATGACAGAGAATGCCTGCAGGAAATGGAAAACAAAAAAATGTGCCCTCAGTTTAGAAGAAAACAAGCTAAGAGAAGAGTTGCTTTATTTAATAGAGATAGATAGACATATTAAGATTAATGAAAGAAATAGACTGCAGAAGGTCAGTAAAACCCAAAAAGTCAGTATAAAACAAATGAAAACAGTAATTGGCAATGTCCATAGAGATCTATGTGATATAACACAAGTAACAGAATATATTACTGTGCAGCTAAATTAATAATTGATAAAATTCTACTAAAAGAACACAGGGTAGTGAGGGAAAGGAAGGGGAGAAATCAAATGCCATCATGGAAGTATTGAATATGGAAAACTATAAAGCAGTTAAGACAAGAAGTGTCACTGTTAGAAAAGTATAGAAGAGGGAACAGATCAACAAACATACTTAGAATGATAGATGTGCAGTATTAGAACAGATTAGGATCTATCACACACTATTGCAAATAAAAAACTAAAAATCTCAGTACAGGTGGAAAAACTTAGAAGATATGCAGATAAATATAAAGAAAAAGTACAAAATAAGCAATTTATTGATGACCCAAAAAAAGTTTATAGAGAACTGGGAAACAAGGTAAAGGAATTGAAAGATCGCCAAAGAAATAAGAAATGGATACATTTTGGAAAAGTATCTGTGAATATCCTGTGGAACATAACAAAGATGCTAAATGGATAGAAGAATTAAAGAAAGAATAAGAAGTTTAATGGTAGAGGATATGAAATGGGGTGAAGTAACAGCCAGAGAGATTGAAACAAAGTTAAGAAAAGACTATAATTGGAAAAGCCCAGGCCCAGATGCAGTACCTAACTTCTGCTTAAAAGTGTTAACATATTTGCACGAAGATTTAGACATGAGTAAGAACTATATATCTGTGTACCCGAACAGGCACCAACCTGGCTAACAACAGGAAAAACAATGCTCCCACTTAAGAGTGAACCTAAAAGTTATAGACCAATAACTTTCCTTCTGATGACATATAAACTATACACTAGCATTGATGCTGACAGAGTTTATAGTCATTTCAAAGAAAACTCAATTATGGCAATAGAAAAAAAATGGCACTAAAGAAAGTCATATGGAACAAAGAATCATTTGTTGTTAAATAAAGTCATAATGGAGAACTGTAAAACGGGGAAGAATCTAAGTATGGCATGGACTGACTACAAAAAAGCAACAGATAGTATTCCATATTCATGGATAAAAGAGTACGTAAAAATGTATAAGATGCACCCTACACCATCGGTTCCCAAACATTTTTGATTCTCAGCTCCCTTGCAGAATCCAGGCTTTCCCAAGGCGCCCCCCCCCCCATAAAATTCTAATATGTATACAGTGCAAAATACTTAATTTTTTTTAATTAAAAGGGTTAGTCAGGTAAAAATAAATAACACACGTATTTAAGATCACAAAAAATGTAATTATAATTGAACAAATTAATAACACAGGGATTTAAGATCACAAAAAATGTAATTGAACAAATAATTAGTGGGATGGATGAGCCTGTTGATCACTGCACATTTTCTCAAATCTTGGAATCAAACATTACACATCCACCCTCATTTCCTTCCCCACATTGATTTTCGCTCGATACTTAGTTTTTATCACAGCGACTGCCAAAAACTCAGCTTTGCACAAATTAGAAGTTGCAAATGGAATTAAAATTCTTTGAGCATTACCACTCAGAAGGGGATATTCATCTTTTACAGATATTGAAAATTCAGTAAATTCCATGCTGGTAAATTTTGTTTTCAATGTATTGTCATAAGACAACTCAATAAGATTTCTTCTTCTGCAGTAATAAATTCAGATGGAGCACTGACATTAAATGGACCTTGAATCCATGCAAATTTATCGATATTATCATTTTGAAAATATTTCTCAAACCAGGTGATAAGCTGTGATAAGTGTTCTTCAAAAATGGATTTCATACCTCAAGAAAAATCAAGTCCATTAGAGGTCAAAAACTGTTGCAACAAGGGGAAACATTCTTTGCTTCCGTCTTCATTTTTCTTTTCCATAGTTTTAGTTTTTTTTATAAAAGCTGAAATTTTCTCAATTGACTTTAAAAGGTGCATGTTGCTTCCCTGCAGGGAGACATTCAGAGCATTCATCTTTTTAAAAATATTACTTAAGTATGCTAGTTTTACCAAAAAATCTTCATTCCCAAAATTTTTGGTTTACTTGTGGTTTTCCTCTTTAAGAAAAATATAAATTTCTTGTCGCAGTTCAAACATAAGAGATAAAATGTTACCACGAGAGAGACATCGCAAAGTGCTGTAGTACAACAAAGATGTGTGCTTAGATCCCATATCCTCACATAGTTTTTTGAAAAACCTTGCCTTCAACTGCTAAGCTTTTATAAAGTTTACTACATTCACTAAATATTCTAAGACCTGGTTCAATGTAGGACTCAGATATTTTGATGCAAGTGCTTCTGAGTGAATAACGCAAAGGGTCCAAAGTGCATCACGGGCTTTGCTTCAAATAAGTGCCTGCAATCCTTCATAACAGCCGGACATAGAACGAGCACCATCAGTACAGACACCAACGCACTTAGTCCACTCCAAATTATTTTTGGATATAAAAGTATCAAGGATCTCGAACAAGTCTTGAGCCTGAGCACCAGCAGTGATACTTTTACAAAAGACAAGGTCTTCCACAATGTTATCACCATCTATAAATCATACATAGAAGATCAAGTGAGTGTCACTATTATTATCTGTGGCCTTATCCAGCTGCATCCCAAATTCCTTCCCTTTTATTTTTTTAATTACTTGATCATTGAGGTCCTTTGCTATGTGCTGTATTCTGTGACTGATGGTGTTATTAGACAAAGGCACTTTTGAAAGCAGCTTCCCAGCAGACTCACCAATCATAATGTCCACAATATCTACAGCAGCTGGTAGAATGAGTGCTTCTGCGATGGTATGAGGCTTCTTACATTTTGCGATTGTATGTGCCACCTTGTAAGATGCTAGCAAAGCATTGCTTGGTATTGATACCTGCTTATATAAACTACATTTTTGTTGATTTAACTCTTTTAACTTCCTGGTAAAGAAGTCATGGGATTTACTAACCATACTGGGATGAATGGTTTCTAAATGTCATTTCAACTTACATGGTAGCATGCACTCTGGTGCCAAAACTTTCATACACAGTACACACTGGCCTCTCTTCACCACTGCCTTCTGTTGACATAAAACCAAAGTCCAAATAACTGTCATCATATTTTCTATATTTGCGCTTTTTCACACTGTTACCACTGGTTGATGATGTGCCCTCTTTATTTTCACTCTCACAACCATTATTACTGTTTAAAAAATGATCCATTTTTAAACATACAAAGGCAGGAGAAGAAATGCTTCAAAAACTTCACTTGACTTAATATCACAACAATATTCAGTTGATACAATCTCTGAAAACTAATTCAGCACTAAGATCATGTGATACCGAACTGTATTTAAGACAGTCTAAAAGGAATAAATCATATTGCCTTCTCCTGTTTGTCCCAACTGCATCGCTTTGGTGCCTCGTCATTAACTGCACTGGACGTAATAACCTGCTCTTTATCAATGTCTTCTTAAATGTTCAGCCATGAACATTAAATAAAGACCCTCCTAGTAGCATAAAAACAGCTTTCATGATTAACAACTTTCACGATTAGGACTTAAGCCACTACCACTTTCTCCAGCCCTAAACAGCAAGTTTTTTCCTGTTACTAGTACATGCCTTACTGCAGACCCCTAAAAAAACTTCAGCTAATCATTCTAAATTTTACTTTCCTTGAAAGATAATCATAAAAATGTCCCTTTTTCTAGAATACTCCCTTTACAGAAACTAATCTATCCAGCAGCAAAATGTCACTTTGGAGGCAAATCATTGTGTGTGTGTGTGTTAATAACCGACAGCACAGTATTGCACATGGTGCAGTTTACAAATACTCACTGCTGCTAAGAGATCTAAATCAATACGGTAATGGTGCTATAAGCCCTAGGTTACAGAGCTATTCAGTGTTCAGTAACATTAACATAAACACATTTAGTTATGGGCCTAAGCCTTAGGCCACTGCAATGGTGATCATATTGAGCAAAATATTGAACACTGCAAAAACGAATTTGAAGTCTTACAAGGTACAAATTGCTGGAGCACTGCAGCTTCCTGAGTGACTGACTTACCTCTAGGTTTAATTTCTCAAAGTCTTTTGGGCTTCTAATACCTGATGGGAACGTACCCATTCCTAATTCGAAGTATGATTTAAATATCATGAAATTAGTATTATTTTATCTTTAATGTTGGACAAAAGTGCTCTTCGCAACACCCGCAATGTGCCTAGAAATGACTCTGTTTGTATAGGTAACATATCCAGACATGACTGTAAACTCTTTATGAAACTAGTTGCTCCTGCTACTTATTTGAAACTTTATTAGCTGACTCACCTCCCCTGTGTGTTTACAGAAATGAACTTTCAGTTTCCAATGCTTATTAAAGGAAGCACCTCGTCCATCAAAAGAGGTGGTCTCCTAGCAATAAAATCACAGCCTAAATGATGTTTTACAGAACTCCTACTATTCTTTCCAAGGTGTGCACCATTAAAAAGTAAATAGCGGCCAGTTTTCCTTTATTCTCATTAATTATAGTATGTCCATGATTGTGTCACATTGCTCTGCCCCCATCTTCCATTGGGTGCTCAGCTGAGGCTGCAGATCTTGATGAGGCAGTGGCTGAGATGACAGAGCTTTTTCCTCTCTTTCTGCTGCAGGATGCGCATGGCAAGGTGGTCACTCCTGCTGAAGTTCCTCATGCAAATGTGGCACTGGAATGGTTTATTTCGTGGCTAAGCACAGCACCTTGTGAGGAAACCATGGCTCCTCAGGGTGCTGCGGCGCACACTTTGGGAACCCATGCCATACACTGATTGACTATATTACAGTGACCATGAAACAATGGCAGACGACTTTGCAATTAAGCCATAATAAAGGACAAATGATTATCCCAGGGATAAAAATTCAAAGGGGGATATTCCAGGGTGTCTCTCTATCAATGCTGTTATTCTGCCTTGCCCTTAACCCATTAAGCTGTCTGCTTAACAGCTTAGGCCATGGATATAATTTGGCTCCTTGAAAACAACAAAGTCTGAAGACTTCTTATCTTCTCTTTGTCGATGATTTAAAACTCTATAGCTCATCAGATGAGGAACTGAAAGCACAACTGCAAGTTGTCAAAACTTCTTCAGATGATATAAGAATGTCAGGGTCTATATTATGTCAGTGAAATGACATTACAGTGAATGCCATTTCACCGATACATACAGATCGAAATCTTATATAAGTGAAACCCCAGTTCACCGATTTTTTTTCCCATGGGAAAAAAATCGGCGAACCAACAAAATACAACATACCACTTAAAACATTACAAAGTGGGGGGCTTCACTCCCACACCCTGCAATGTGGGGGGCTGTGCCTGCCACACCCCCCCTAACTAAATATACCAACTCCGAGATTGCATTACAGTTGGGTAAAGCATAATGTCATGGCTCAGGCCAAGTGATTTCTTTCCCTGAGAAAGAAATCACTGACCTGAGCTTTCGCTCTTTCTCAATTTTGGTCTATATGTGTGAGCAAAACTGCATTCGCTGTAATGCCATTTCACTGACATGAAATAGACCCGAATGTCATTTGGTCTTGATAAATGTCCAAAAGCTACCTTTAAAGCAGGAAAACTGCAGCACCAAGAAAACACCAAGTTTGGGACAAGAATGTAATATAAAAGAACTTGAGCAAGAGCGAGTGTATAGATATTTGGGAAATGATGAAGGATCAACAATAAAACATGAATAAATGTGAATAAAACTTAGTAAGGAATACTTTAGAAGACTTAACTTAATCTTGAAAACAATGTTGACATCCAGGAACAAAATCCAAGCTATAAAGCAATTTGCTCTTCCTGGCCTAACTTACAGTTTTGGAGTGATAGACTAACCCCAGAATGGATTGGATAGATGAGATAGGGAATACAATAAGGATGCTTCATGCTCACCAAATGATTTATAAAAATCAGTGCATACCAAGATTATATATTCCCGGTTCTGATGGAGGGATGGGCCTCCTTGAAATTGATTATGTGTATAGATCTGCAATCATGAGACTCTGCTGACCTCATAAGATCAAAATGTAGTGAACGTTTTGAAACATGAGGAGAACAAATCTAAGATGACTTCCCTGCTTAGGCTAGCAGAAGCATATCAGCATCAAGCAAGAATGAAAATCAAACCAGAAGTAGATAAAAATCAGACAGCAACTGAATGTGCCAAAAAACAAAAGAAAGAATATAAGGTGAAGGACCAGATGAGAAGGCAAGAAATATGGAAAAAACATAAATATAGTTGCAAGTATAGAAAACCTCTGGAAGAGCCTCATGTTGATCAGGAGCAAATGCAGGAATGGTTAAGGAGAGGCAAATTCAAACCAAAATATGAAAGGTTAATATTGGTGGCACAAGATAGTGGGCTACGTACACTTTGGTTTACAAAGTCCATTGAACATGTGGTAGAAACAGACAAATGCAGGTTTGTAAAACAGAATTGGAAACAGTTGCACACCTCATTGTTGGTTGTAATATTACTAATGGCAGAATGACTGTATACTGTAGGCATAATAATGTGGCAGGACTGTTGCACTGGGGATTGCACAAACATTATGGCATTGAAGTGGCTGAAAAACACTAGAAACATGAATCACAAAGCATCATAGAAAATTATGAAGTTTACATCACATGGAATCATCCATTACCAACAGTTCAAAAGCAAGATGCTAGAAAACTGGATATACTTGTCTGCAACTGATCACTGAAATTGCCAGACCTAGTGACTACAGTGTCTTGTATACAGAGAGACACAAAGTCATAAAATAACAGGATTTGCAGGCAGAAATGAGAGCAATGTTGAGGAAAGATACCCAGACAATTTCAATAGTAGTAGGAGCAACAAGTCTTATAAAAAGAATCTACACTCATATGTAGATATGTTACTAATACATGTAACTCCGTGTGAATTGCAGAAGGAATCATTACTGGGCACATTGCGGGTGCTTTGAAGAGCACTTCTGGCTAACATCAGACATTGAAACAATACTAATTTCATTAACTTTAATCATACTTTGACTTAGGAATGGGGTCCATTCCCATCATGGTATTAGAAACCCAAAAGATTTGGTGAAATTAAAAAATGCAGAAACATTGAGCTGCCTGTAAAAAGAAGTGACAGAGGAAATGAAAAAATATAAAGAACAAAACCCAAAGATTTCTGAAAAATATAAAAAGAAACCAGGACATGGGAAAGAAAAAGAGATCTGATATGGTGCAATATTTTTTGCAGAAGATAAAGTCAAACTAATCCAGCAAAATAGCAACCTCAAAGATATTTGCAAAGAAATATAGGCAAGGCACCCAGACATGGACAAAAAAATAAGAAAATGAAAATGAGAAAGTAGTAAAGGATATTAGTAAGGTAGACGTTAAACAAATAGAAACTGAAGCCATGAATTATCTGCAAAGTGATGGATTTAGTGTAGAAAATCCAACACAGGTAATATCACAGTATGATGGAATAAGATTAAGAGAAAGAGGTGGAGAGGGAGGCATCTGAATACTTGCCACATGGTGATGCTAAGAACCCTTCTATAGGAAACAGTATAAAAGTTCAGCTGAAGTTGCACAGCAAGGGAGAGAACAGGAAACAGTGACACCTCTGACACAGGTAATGTTGCAAAGTGATGGGCCAATGAGTTCCTATATGAAGGAGCAGTAGATGAAAAAGTGTGTATCTGAACAGGATATGTCACATGAAGATGTTCTGGAACATTCTGCAGAATACAACAGGAAATGGAGAGCAAAGAAGGAGTTCTCAGTCTAGAAAAAATAATCTAAGAATAGAATTGCTTGATTTAAAAGAGATGTATAGACATATTAAGACTGATGCAAGAAATAGATTTCAGAAAATAAATAAGATCCAGAATGTTAGAAGTTTGGTAAAACAGAAAAGCACAGTAATTAAGGCTGCTAAGAGAAGTTCTTGTGATATAACAGAAATAAATAGGTTATATTACTGTGCAGCTAAATTAATAACAGGTTAAGACTTGGGATGGAAGAAATAAAATGCCAACATGGAAGCATCGAACAGAGAAAACTGTAAAGCAATTAAGACAAGAAGTATCACTATTAAAAGAATATAGAACAGGGAACAGATAAGCAAAAATTGTTTAGAAGGATTGACTTTAAAGCAATGCAGAGTATCAAAACAAAACAGGACCTGTCATGCACTATTGCAAGTAATATCAGCACAGGCAGAAACACTTAAAAGATATACAGATTAGTGGCCAAGGATGAACACAGGATAGCAGCAGATTTCTTCAGCTCCACCAATTTCATTACATTGACAGGAATTAATTACTTAAAAAATTAATTTTTGAAGTAATTTTCTTTCTACATATGTTTGTTTTATATAGTTCTTGAACTATATCTAAAAAAGAAAGGAAATCTTAATAATATTCCTGTCAGAAATTACTTTGGAAATTTTCCTGTCAGTTTATCAGTCTGAAATGAGTTCCAGTAAGACAAATTCTCAAGACTCCAGCATCAAGAAAGAACTTCAGTCTCTGATAATTATAGTCCAGCAACTTACTGCTAAGATGGATAAAATGGATACTAAAATAGACACTTTCATAGAAAAACTACAAAACAAATAGACTTGTTACATATGGACCTGCAACAACAGAAGATCCAGATGACAGGCATAGAAGAAGCTGTGAATGACATGGAAAATAGAATACAAGAAGAGGAAATCAACATTGAGTTTCTGCTGAAACAAAATACACATTTACAAACAAAGCTGGATGACCTGGAAAATAGATCTAGGCGCAATAACATTAGGATTTTTGGACTGCCAGAAAATATTGAAGGTAACAATATTACTTCTTTTTTAACAACATGGCTCCCTAAAACTTTAGATTTACCAGAAGCATTCTCTCTTGGTATCGAAAGAGCACATAGATCTATAGCTAATACTAACTCTAACAAAAACTATCCTAGATCAGTTATAGTTAGATTTCTATCATCTTTTGATAAAGAGATGGTTCTTAAATCTGCTTGGGCGAAAGCTCCTGTTAAGATTAATGAAACAACTGTGCATTTTGACAATGACTATTCTTCCATGGTATTAGCTAAAAGAAAAGTTTTTCTGCCACTAATAAGGGAGCTTAAAAAAGCACAGTTTAAAACATACCTTCTGTTTCCTGCCAAGCTTAAAATCTTCCTTCCTGATGGTCCTAAAATTTTCAATGACTTAGACTCTGCTTTACTGTTTATCAAAAACAAAATAAAATTTTGGAAAAAATAGAAGAAATGGAATAGGCTAGTCCTTCGTTAAAGAGACTGGCAACTGAAACTTCGTGGAAGACTTCAGAGAAGAAGAAGAGACTAAAAAACAAATGATTTGTACTATGTTTTTTTTCTCTCTCATCATTTTATTTTATTATTAATCTTTTAAATATAGTTCCTGCATTTCCAAGAAGCAACAAATATTTTGAAAAAGATTTAATCAAAGTTATTCTCTGTGTGCAAAGAAATGTTTTGTTTCATAACTAGTCAAAATATCTGGAGATTTAATGGCAAGCTGTGATTTAAATTGTTTCTCTTTCTGAAGAGGAAAAATAAGGTCAGTAATTTTTAAACATTTTTTTTCCTTTAAAAGTTTATATGTTCTTCAAATGCTATTCCTAATTATACTTTCTTGATTATACTGCTTATGCTTGTTTGTAAATAATCTGTCATGCTTTAACTAATAATAATTAGAACTAAATAATAGTAAATAATATGTTTTATTTTTAACTCTATTAATATAAACAGTAAGTAACATTCTATTGTATATACTTCTTATAGCTTTCTCTTACATTTTTTTTATTTCTGCCTTACACCCTTTTACTTTCTACTCTCTTTTCTTTTCTTTTCTTTATTAATATATAGAAATGCTTTTGATCATATAGACACAGTAAATAATAAGATTTGCATAGGAGTTGAGTTGGGACAAAAATGTTGAGTTTTGTTACTTATTAATAATTTTGGGCTTGATTTCACTTACATAGAGTCTGTAATAACCTGTAGAATGCATTGTGAAGGTTTTGTCATGTTTAGATGCATTTACACTGCTAAATGAATGTTTGTCACTAGTTTGTAATAAGTTTCCCGCCAAAATGTTAAGATAGACAATCTGGGATGTGGGCTGTCTCATGCACAGTGTCCATGAGCTACTTCAAAAGCTTCAACTCTCAGAATTCTCACAGAGAAGCTGAAAGCAGCTAGTCTCACCTTTGACCTAGATATCACACTGACACATCACAGATACAGGAATGACACTACCTAATTATACTTTCTTGATTACACTGCTTATGCTTGTTTGTAAATAATCTGTCATGCTTTAACTAATAATAATTAGAACTAAATAATAGTAAATAATATGTTTTATTTTTAACTCTATTAATATAAGCAGTAAGTAATATTCTATTGTATATACTTCTTATAGCTTTCTCTTACATTTTTTTATTTCTGCCTTACGCCTTTTACTTTCTACTCTCTTTTCTTTTCTTTATTAATATATAGAAATACTTTTGATC
>NC_056732.1:1915042811-1915152287 GCF_019279795.1 Protopterus annectens
GTAACAGATTTAATTAATTCAAAAATCATTTCATGTCCTATATCTGATCATAATTCAATTGTTTTGAATTCATGATAAAAATACTCATAATGTTCAGATCAAAAGGATACCAGCATACTTAACTCAACTAAAAGACTATAAAGAATATATACTTTCAGAAGTAAAACATTTTTAGACATAAATAACACTCCTGAAGTCTCCATTGTTTATGTTTGGGATGCCTTAAAATCATATCTATATGGACAAAGTATCAGATGGTATAATAATAGAAGGAAATCTTGGGATAAGGAATTGTTAGATATTCAAAGTAAATTAGACTCTTATAAACATAATAATAAAGAAAATATTATGGACAAGAAAGTTATTGAAGAAATAAACAAACTAAATGAGAAATACAAAGAAATTTTAACTCATAAAGTTAAAATAACTTTAGAGAAATACAAGTTTTGTCTTATTCAATAAGCCCCAAATACTTACATAGACTTAAAAATAAAACAAAAGGTTGAATAAACAAAACCATATCAAAAATCTTTTCTCTAAGGAAAAGAAGAATGTTTCTAGTATACCAGAAATACTAGATGAATTTAGAAATCACTTTCACAAAATTAACCATAATAATATTAACATGGAACCTAAAGATAAAATAAAGGAGTTTATAACCACAAATATGAATAAAAGCTTAATAAACAACAGATTAAACTATTGGACAAGAGTATTTCATATACAGAAGTTATTACACAAATAAATAAGCTTAAATCAAACAAAGCACCGGGTAATGATGGTATTATACCAGAGATATATAAAATCCTTTCTAAAATACATATTCATTAATACATAAGGTTTTATTTTGGCCCAAACTGAGTTAATAACCCCCATCTTGGCAATATACATTTATTTCGCCAATTTTAAAACCTAATAAAGATCCAACTAGATGTTCTTCATATCGGCCCATCTCATTACTTAATGTTGATTATAAAATGTTTATGAATATCTTTGCTGATAGATTGAAGACAATCATTCCCGGCATTATAGATATAGATCAGACAGGCTTCATTGTAAATAGAAATACTTTTGATAATATAAGAAGAACTTTAACATTAATAGATTTTGCAAATAGGAAAAAGAAAGATTTAACACTTATTAGTCTTGATATAAGTTCAGCATTTGATTCAGTAAGTTGGGACTATCTGTTTACCTTAATGAAGTGCACAAACTTCTCGGATGCATTTGTAAATCTAATTGAACATTTATACAAAGGAACATTGGCTTATATTAAGGTAGGAACATATGTTTCACAAAAATACCCATTCTTAAAGGTAAAAACAAGGATGTCCACTTTCTCCACTATTATTCACTTTAGTAATGGAGCCTTGAGCTAATTTGATCAGAAACAGTACTGACATAGAGGGTTTTGAAATAGATGAAAATACAACATCCAAAATTCAACTTTTTCAAGATGATGTTCTAATTACATCAGCAGGATCTAATTCTTCTATACAGTCTCTATTTGATAACATGATGAATTTTAAAAGTATTTCTGGTTTAATATTCAATGAAGAAAAACTAAAATACTACCTATATATACACGAAAAAATATTCTCATTAGTGATTTTACTAAATATGTACCCAATTCAGGTCAGATAACTTATTTAGGTATACTACTATCTAAAGATATTAAATCTATTATATATAATAATTATAATACCTGTTTTCTTAATATACAAAATATTTTTAATACCTGGAATAATATGTTTTTACTATGGAGGAGAGACTTACAATTATTAAAATGATAATATTCCCCAAGATTTTATACTTAATACAATCAATAATACTTCCACCTACAAAAATAATTATCAAGAAACTGAACACACTAATGTTAAATTTCTTATGGGCACCTAATAGACCTAGGATTGCATTAAAGAAACATACTAATAGCTGGTCTCAAGGGGTATTTCTTTTCCAGACTTTAATTTATATACTATCTCTTCTATTGTAAAAGTTATTACTTTATTAATAGATCAGTCATATGTCACAAAATGGAAAGATTATTGGGAGCTAATTAGTATACACTTCATGAAAATCTCCTTAACACATAAAAATATGATTGTAAATAACTCCATGTTATGGTTACTAAAGGAATTTTGTACTTCACCTATTACACCTAAACATATGGTTTGTTACCCATTAAATATTATTATTAGTTATCGTAACTTTATATTCATGCACCCTAAGTATAGGGAATGGAATTTATTGTATTTCCTATAATGTATACTCAGGGTATGCTTTTGTCATCTACTTCTGAAGGAACTCATTTAGCTATAGATAATGATCTAAAGTACTGGTATCAGTTGATATCTGATAATAAAGTTAAAAATCTAGATTTCTTAAAACAAGAATTTGATCTAAGAGAAACTTGCTGGTTAGAGGTTCAGACCTTTAGACAACATCTCATTAATAAAATAGATTTAATGTCTATAACTGTTAAAGAATCTATTCCAACACTGATTGATTACTTGATATTAAATTTACAACATAAAGTTTCTGATAAAGGTAAACTTTCATACATACATAAAGTTATCAGACAAGAAACTTTTACAGTGTAGATTCATACTGGAATTATTTCACTTCTATTAATGGGGACCCACCAAATCAACAAGATAAACAATATATATTGGAATCTGCTTATAGAACTACGTCTTCCATTGTCTGGAGACTTTATACATGGAAATTTTTACATAGATCTTTTATACACCTTTGATGATGAATAAAATAAATAATAAAGATAATCTATGTAAGAGATGTAATGTAGAAATTAATGCTGACTGGGCTCATATGTTTTATGACTGTATAAAATTGAAAGAATACTGGAAGTCAATTAATGAATTTTTGCAGGCTCTTTTACAGATAATTTCATTATTTCTAAATCTCTTATATTATTCAACACACCTGTTCCTCAAAGTGTTAAAAGGTTAAGCTTCCCTTGTTATGGTCTATTCTAGCAGTGTCTAGGAAAATAATAACTAGAAATTGGATTTCAGATACACCTCCTTCGTTCAATGAATTTAAAAATGTTATGAATATAGTGTGCCATATGGAAATAAACACAATTAGGACTAGAACAAATAGAAAAACATCTTATTTTATTGTATGGGATAATTTACAAAATTTGTTAAAAAATTTTTAATTTCAATAGCATGGTATTTTAGTTTAATTAATTGATCTGATTGTAGTGGATGTCTTTGTAAATACTTTAGTTGTTTTGTTGAATATTATAATAATACCTATTTTTAATTACTTGTATAAAATTGTTATGATATTTCTCTTATATGTTAAAACAATAAACCTGTTTTGAAAAAAAAAAGATATACAGATTAATATAAAGGAAACTACACAATAATCAATTCATTGATGACTCAAAAAAGGTTTATAGAGAACTGAGTAACAAAATAAAAGGAACAGAAACACCACAAAAAAAAAGAATAAATAGACACATTTTGGAGAAATATTTACAAAGACCATGTGGAAGATAACAAAAATGATGAATGGATAGAAAAATGAATAGAAACAGTAATAAATTCAAATGTAGAGGATATAAAATGGGATGAAGTAATAGCCAGAGAAAGTGAAACAAAATTAAGAGAAGCTCCTAAATGGACCCCCCCCCCCCGGCCTAGATGTAGTACCTACTGTTTGGCTAAAAGTATTAATATCTTTATACAAAGATTTAGCCAGGAGTAAAAATTACTTATGTGAACTCTGTAAATTGATGCCAACTTGATTAATAACAGGAAAACATTATATTTTTCCTTA
Source organism: Protopterus annectens (assembly GCF_019279795.1). Lineage (NCBI taxonomy): Eukaryota > Metazoa > Chordata > Ceratodontiformes > Protopteridae > Protopterus > Protopterus annectens. The sequence goes on from NC_056732.1 coordinate 1,915,046,622, forward strand.
AGATTGAACCTGCAAGCCATGCTAAAAACTGTAGACCAATAACTTGCCTTCCAATAATATACAAACTATATACTGGAAGTTCTTCTTCTTCTCTTTTGGCTGTTCCCATTAGGGGTCGCCACAGCGGATCATCTGTTTCCATTTCTTTCTGTCTTCTGCATCTTGCTTAGTCACACCCACCACCTGCATGTCCTCTGTCACCACATCCATAAACCTTATCTTAGGCCTTCCTCTTTTCTTCTTACCTGGAAGCTCCATCCTTAGCATTCTTCTCCCAATATAACCAGCATCCATCCTCAGCAAATGTCCAAACCAATGTAATCTTGCCTCTCTGGCTTTGTCTCCAAACCATCCAACCTGAGATGGCCCTCTAATATGCTTATTCCTAATCCTGTCCATCCTCGTCACACCCAGTGCAAATCTTAACATCTTTAACTCTGCCACCTCCATCTCTGACTCCTGTCTTTTTGTCAATGCCACCATCTCCAACCCATATAACATAACTTGTCTCATTACCCTCTTGTAGACCTTCCCTTTCACTCTTACTGGTACCCTTCTGTCACAAATCACTTCTGATACTCTTCTCCACCCATTCACACCCTGCCTGTACTTTCTTCTTCACCTCTCTTCCACACTCACCATCATTCAGAACTGTTGATCCCAAGTACTTAAACTCATCCACCTTCGCCAACTCTACTCCCTGCATCCTCACCATTCCTCTATCCTCCCTCTCATTCACACACATATATTCTGTCTTAGTCCTGCTGACCTTCATTCCTCTCCTCTCTAGAGCATATCTCCACCTCTCCAGGATCTTCTCAACCTAGTCCCTACTCTCACTACAGATCACAATGTCATCTGCAAACATCATAGTCCACTGGGCCTCCTGTCTGATATCATCTGTCAACCTGCCCATTACCATTGCAAATAAGAAAGGGCTCAGAGCTGTTCCTTGATGTAATCCCACATCCACCTTAAATATATCCATCATTCCCAGGGCAGACCTCACCACTGTCACACTACCCTCGTACATATCCTGTACATACTTCTCTGCCACTCCTGACTTCCTCATACAATACCACAACTCCTCTCTAGGCACCTTGTCATATGCTTTCTCTGAGTCCACAAAGACATGATGCAGCTCCTTCTGACCTTCTCTATATTTCTCCATCAACACTCTCAGAGCAAACATCGCATATGTAGTGCTCTTTCCTGGCATGAAACCATACTGCTGATCACTAATCATCACCTCCCTTCTTAACCTAGCTTCCACTACTCTTTCCCATAACTTCAAGCTGTGACTGATCAGTTTTATCCCTCTGTAGTTACTACAGCTCTGAACATTACCCTTATTCTTAAAGATAGGTACCAAAACACTTTTTCTCCACTCCTCAGGCATCCTCTGACTTTCCAAGATTTCATTAAATAATCTGGTTAAAAACTCCACTGCATTTTCTCCTAAGCACCTCCATGCTTCCACTGGTATATCATCTGGGCCAAGAGTCTTTCCATTTTTCATCCTCTTCATAGCTGTCTTTACTTCCTCCTTGCTAATCTGTTTCACTTCCTGATTCACTATCCCCACATCATCCAACCTTCTCTCTCACTTATTACCTTCATTCATCAACCCCTCAAAGTACTCTTTCCATCTGTTCAACACACTCACCTCTCTTGTGAGTACATTTTCCTCACCATCCTTTATCACCCTTACCTGCTGCACATCTTTCCTAGCTCAGTCCCTCTGTCTAGCCAATTGGTGCAGGTTCTTTTCTCCCTCCTTAGTGTCCAACCTTTCATACAACTCTTCATGCGTCTTATCCTTATCCTTCGCCACCTCTCACCTTGCCATGTGCCTCATCTCCTTATATTCCTGTCTATTTTATTCATCTCTTCGACAATCTCACTTCTTCTTCACCAGCCTCTTCCTCTGTATACTCTCCTGTACTTCCTCATTCCATCACCAGGTCTCCTTGACCTCCTTCCTCTGTCCAGATGTCATACCAAGCATCTTTCTAGCCATCTCCCTTACTAGATCTGCTGTAGTTACCCAGCTATTTGGTAACTCTTCACTGCCCCCCAGTGTCTGTCTTAACCCTTCCCTGAACTCCACCTCACAATCACCCTTTTTCAACTTCCACCATTTAATTCTTGGCACTGCTGTCACACTCCTCCTCCTCTTCTTGATCACCAATGTCATCCTACAGACCACCATTCTATGCTGCTTAACTACACTTTCCCCTGTCACCACTTTACAGTCTCCAATTGTCTTCAGACTGGCCCTCCTGCATAGGATATAATCCATCTGTGTGCATCTTCCTCCACTCTTGTATGTCACCCTATGCTCCTCCCTCTTCTTAAAATATGTATTCGCCACAGCCATGTCCATCCTTTTCACAAAATCCACAATCATCTGACCTTCTGCATTCCTCTTCTTTACACCATACTTACCCATCACTTCCTCATCCCCTCTGTTCCCTTCACCAACATCCCCATTGAAATCCACTCCAATCACCAGTCTTTCACCCTTGGGTACACTCACCACCACTTCATCCAACTCACTCCAAATTTTTTCTTTCTCATCCATTGCACACCCAACTTGTGGAGTGTATGCACAAACAACGTTTATCATTACACCATAAATTTCCAGCTTCATAAACTTCACTCTATCTGACACTCTTTTCACCTCCAAAACACTCTTGGTATACTGTTCCTTCAGGATAACCCCTACCCCATTTCTCAAAGTTATGCAGACAGAATTTATAGTCATTTAGGAAAAAAAATCAATTATGGTAATAAAAAAAGAGGGTAACAAAAAAGTCATATGGAACAAATGATCATTTGCTGCTAAATGAGAACATAGAGAATTCTAAAAAGGGGAAGAATGTAAGTATGTCATGAACAGATTACAGAAAATAATTTTTGACAGCATCCCTGATTCATGGATAAAGGAATGTTTACAGATGTGTAAGATACACCCTACATTGATCAATTACATTGCAGTGACCAAGAAAACTGTGGCAAGCCACTTTTCAGTTAAGCTATTACAGAGGGCAAATTAATACATCAGGCAGCAACTGAATATTCCAAGAAAAAAAAAAAGAAAAAGAAAGAAAGAATATAAGGAGAAGAATCATATGAGAAGAAAAGAAATGTGGGAAAGGCCTAACCATTGTGGCAAGTACAGAGATCACTTGGAACAACCTCATGTCGATCAGGATTTGACACAGGAATGGTTAAAGAAGTTGAATTGATACCAAATGATGAAAGGTTAATAATGGCAGCCCAGGATAGTAGACTACATACACGTTGGTTTACAAAGCCCATTGAACATGCACGAGAAACAGACAAATGCAAGCTTTTGTAAAACAGAACTGGAAACAGTCACTCGTGTCATTTCTGCATGTGATATACTCATGGCAGATTGCCCTGTACACTAAAAGGCACAATAATGTGGCAAGACTGTTGCATTGGGGATTGTACAAACACTACAATACTGAAGTATTTGGGAAGCATTGGAAACATGAACCACAAAGCATTATAGAGAATGATGAAGTTTGTGTCACATGGGATCACTCATTACCAACAGTTCAAAAATAGATGTGAGAAAACCAAATATAGCAGTCCAGTAAAAAATAAAAAAAAGACAAAAGCAGCATTGATCATTGAATCTGCTACACTCCATGATTACACTGTTTTATGTACAGAGAGATACAAAGTCATAAAATATCATAATTTCCAGGCAAAAATGAGAGCAGTGTGGAAGAAAACGATACCAGACAATTCCAATAGCAGTAGGAGCAAATGGTGTAATACAAAACAATTTACAGTTGTATTTATATATGTTAACAATACCTGTAACTCCATATGAATTACAGAAGGAGTCAGTTCAGGGACCATTGCGGGTGCTTTTTTTTCATATCCCATCTTCTCTAACCTAGCTCTTAAAGAGCACCATAGGTTGTGTACCTTGCTACATTTCCACATGACATGGAGAATATCTGCAGTTTTGTTTGGGCAGTGAGGACATATAGGCGAGAAGTTGGAATTGAACTTCTTTAGTTTTGATGGGGTATAGTATACATTGTTATTTATCATAATTTGTGTATATACCAGCTTCTTAAAAGGAATTAATTTTATCGTATTCTAAATGGCCAGTCTCTTATTTTCATCTATTAGAGATTGTTTTTTTTTCCTTGCCAATAGTTTGAAAATAATAGAGAATTCCGATGCGTTATGTTTGTTACAAGTTTATATGTCCTAGAAATTGTTTTCCCTTTCATCTTGAGATTTTCTAGTATTAGTTTTACTAAGTTAATATCCTGCAAGTCGACTTGTGTTTGTGAGAATTTAGCATTTATGAGATAATGGATTTGGGTAACAATAACAGTATATTTCTTAGTAAGATTTAGTTCTAGTCCTATTTGTTGTATATTGGATTCTCCCCATTGGTATATTTCCCATACTGTACAATCTTTTATCAGAGGGTAATTTGTTAGATTTAAGGGTTTATTGTTTATTAGTAGGTTGTGATTTAGGTGAACATGACTCGACTTTCAAAAATAAAAAAAAACATGTCCTTATCAAGATGTGTGCCCTTATTACATTTTATATCACTAAAAATTGGAATGTCACATCTCCAATTACATTGGAAGGCTTTAGCAACCTTGTTATTAAATATATCTCATCTTACAAACTAGTTTATACAAAAATCAAAAAAGAAACACTATTATCAGAAATATTGGGGTTACTTACTAGATATAATTCTTAATAAAGAAAGATAGTCTGTACACTGACATGATAACACAAATTTATATTATGCAGTAACTGCATTATAACCAGTTTTTAGTTTTTTTTCTTTTCTTTCCCTTCTTTCCCTTTTTCCTCTTTATATATCTAATTGTATTCCCTAATTACATTAAGTATAATAAGTGGTTGAATTTCTATATTTATCTTCTTCATAAAATATGTCCCTTATACTATTCCTCACTTTCTTAAGTGATGTTAAAAACCTTTTATACTTCATTTGATGATGTAGTGACTTCTATTGCATATAGTGTATATATATATATATATATATATATATATATATGTTTCTTGTGTTATTAGTTTTTTGAGTGTTTCCTTTTTGTATGTACTGTTTGTTTTGTGTGTTAGATTGGATGTATCGCTGTTAATATCTGAAAATTCAAATACAGAGATTTTAGAAAAAAAAAAAAAGGACCATTGCGGTTGCTGCAAAGAGAACTTTTGGCTAACATCAAAGATTGAAACAATACTAATTTAATGAGCTTTATTCATACCCTGACTTTGGAATGAGGTCAATTCCTATCATTGTATTAGTAACACAAAATACTTGGAGGAATTAAACCATTCTAAATACACACCACCAAGTGCTGGTATTAAATACTGTAAAAACATCAGTTAGTAAAAATTCTTAGATTTTTCTTGTAATAAAAACATATATAATACAAATCTGAATCTTCATGCTTTTAAGTTGAGTAGAGTGTGTTGGTAATAGGCAGACTAAAGCTATGCACTATCAAAAAGTGATGACCTATACTAAAAAAATAAAAATAAAAAAGCACTAAATAAATGACCACAAAACATGAAAACCAATTTATAAAATTTACGATTGTTGGGAGTTCAGATAATATGTGTTGAAATGTGCAGCAGAATACTGGTACAGACTGAGTGGATATTGTGGTGATTATAAAAGGCAGCGTATTTAGGCAGGACAAGAAAGGCACAGAGCAGGGTCAGTAGGGACATCAGAAGAGCTGCCATTAGAAGGCATGAATGCATAAAATGTAAATGTTGCATTCAGCCATTTTGGATAATGAATGAAGTCTATTCCCACGATAGTATTAGAAACCCAAAAAACTTGGAGTAATTAAACCATTAGAAGTGTTACTAACCAAAATCTGTACAGGTAGAGGGAGTTAATATAAAAGTAGGAAAACAAAATGAATACAGCAAAAACAAATGGGTTTCATAAAGTATTCATAACAGCATTTGAGAAGAATAGGCCATCCCAAAAAACTGCACTATTAAGCTTTCATATAGCCCCACAGAAGTAAGCCCAAGTACTGAAAAACTTGTATTTTTAAGAAGAAATATGCATTTAGATATGCAAGTAAAAGGTTGAAACATTGCCCATAGTTTTAAATATTTTAGTAAAAGTGTATGTTAAAAATAACTTATAAGCAACTGAGTTTAAGACATTTTTTCTAACATTTTCCTAGTTAAAATGTAATAGTAGAAGAACCATTATAGGACCAGGTTCAGGTTATGATAAGAATGTTGCTCTAGGGGGTGACTTTAAAAATCAGCATACTTCTCTTTGTTTAATATGCAGAAATACGAGAATATAGGAAGTAAACCAGTGTAGTATGTATATAATGGGGTATAAGGGCATAATTGTAACATTAAATGAAAGAGTATTGTGAACTTATGGTTTTCCATCATTGTGTATAGTAGAAATGTGCTTTTTGTATTGTATTTTTTTGTTGAAAGTAGGTGACAATGCTTCACATGAGTCTGTTTGAGCATTACTGTTGTCTATGTTGTTTGACCCAAATTCTGAATGTTTCATCCCTGATAAAATGAACTAGGTAAAAATCTACAGTAAATATGTTATTAATTTTGTATTTGTTACTTATGGTATCAATTGTTACTACTTTGATATCCAGTTTTTATCTTGTAATGTAATTGGTCATAGCTGAAAAGATGACCCTATGATCAATCCATGAACCTGTTAAAAAGAAAAAAAACACTCCTTTTTCCCCTCCGAACCCTCTGCTGTCTCTCGTTGCACTGAGGACAATACAGATAACATCTTAAACTGGACAGGGAACAGTTATACGATGCCTTTTATCTGCTACTGTCATGCTTATAGAAATTTTAGTCTCATTAAAGAGCAGTGATATTGCCTACACTGTTTATGTACAGGCCATGTTGTCTACATGAATTTAAGTCAACTGTTATTTCTGTTAAATGTCATGCACTGGGTAGGACTTCCATACATGTAGCCATTTTGAAGCAGTCTTATAAGAACTGGTGCAGTAACACTTCCAAAAGCCATCCTGGCTTGCTGCCATGCTATTGAACTGGAAACCCACTTTTTTTCTTTATTAATAGACAATGTAATCCCCCCTCCCATTTTAAAATTCTCTTGGAAAATTCTGGGATTTCAGTTAGCATTTGACTTTGAAATTGGCTGATTCATGCTACATAGCTTTACTAGGAAGTTTTTGGCATTGCATACAGTTTTTTTTTTTTTTTTAATAAAAGGAGTCTGAGCAAATGTTTTAGTATCCAGATGAATGCTGACAAGCCTAAAAACAAAGAACGAAAACCCAGGTGAAGAGCAAATCTCCTGACGTGGGGTGGGCAAGCTGCTCACACCCCTGAACTTATATATACCAATTATGAGATCTTCATACATCAGAGAAGGGAATACACTGAGACATGACCATCCTAGACTTTTTATATGTAAGTCCATTTTTTGACCATTCAGTCTCGATGTTTTAGGACTTTGGCATATAGCTTGATTTTTTGCTGCCTTTGTTATATAGGTACGTAGTTAACTGTGTCCTTGTATTTAGCCCAAATGCTAGCGTTTGAACTGGTAGGTCTCTTGGCATAGCAAAATGTCCTCAGCCTTTTCTAGCAGTTTGCAGCCCAGGGTTAAGGCTGTGGGTTACCAACGAGTTCCTTCTTGTAGTATGGGGTTTAATTAATTTCTTTTTTCTACTTGTAAAGCTGTATGACTGGTCAGGTTGACCAGGTTACTTTCATCAGATTAAATAAGTACTTGTGCCTAGTGAACTTACCCAGTCAACAAATAAATACAGTTTGTATTGCTTCATTGTGTTTGTCTTGCATGTAAATCCTGCACTGAAGCACTTATTTCTGGTGTTGTAGCTCTAACTTTACTACTTTATACTCATTTACTTTTGTATTTAGCATTTTCACTTCTATAACTTATTCTCTAATCTTGTTTTACCTTATGTTCCCCCTGTTTTGGTTCCAGATCTCTGCATGTGTTTATAAGTCCATTTTTAAAAATTCTAATATTTGACCTATTTGGTTACTTTCTTAGGGAATCTTGGTGATCATTTCTCTGTAAAACATTATAAATGCACGGATCTTCCTTGGAGTTTCCTGGTCCTCACTTTTTAACTACAGTTTGTCATACAGACATTTCTTCTTGTTTTTAGTGGAGTTTTAGAACAAAATGTCCAACCAACTAAGCATGAGAAGGATATATATATATTTTTTTGAATTTGTCTTTGCTGCCTTCCTGCCCCAAACACATCTGACCAGTGGCACCCACCACACTATAAGTTTCTTTTTACTCCACATTGTAGTTCTCCAATGCCTTGTTTATTTCCAGTTTGCTTTCTCCTTACTTCTATGTTCCATCATCATTTTTCAAATTGATGGCAGTGTTGCTTCCCTTACCCTTATTTCTCCCTCTGTCACTTTGTTTTTCAGGTTTTTACTACACACCATTTGATCATCTCTCCAATGTCAACAACATGGTGATGTCAGGTACTAGTTGATGTCCCTCACATCTTCTGCACATTTGTTATTCTTGTTTTCCTCATTTGTAAATATATTCTCCTTCTCAGTATATGCAGTAATCCTGATACTCAGAAATCATATGTGTTTCATCTCAGTCATCTACTGTCCTCCTTTCCATAGTCTAACAGGTGAGACAATTCAGCTGTGCATTTATTACATCTGCTGATTTTATGCTAGGCATAGGGCTTTTAATTTCCTATACATCTTCTGTGATTCCTTCCTCTTCTTTAATTTCTTGTCTCGCATGGTAGCCAAGATTCTGCATTCTTTCTTGTCCCTTTATATTGTTCCTCCCTCTCCTATACTTAGCCATCTCCACTTCCTGTCCACTGTCATCCATTTTCCTCCTTGCTTGCTTTTCATACCTTATTTCACAAACTCCTAACACTCAGAATCCTCCTGTACCTCAACTCCACATGAACCTCCATATTTTATATATGTCTTAGACATACAAATACCTGAGAAAAACAATATTATCACCTTAGCCCATCTCTTTAGGTCTTCCATCATCAATTGTTAGCCCTCATTCACAGTTCATATGTTCATAGGTAGGTACTAAGCTATCGGCCCAAGGGCCTACATAAGCCTAGCCAACAAGGTTCCCTGGCTTACGCCATCCAAGAAAGTTATTTTCCTGTGCCACCGTCGAGCAGAGACACAGAAGTGATCCCCACGGGTGTATTTCCTATTTCCCATCCACTCATATAGGTTCATAGGTACCCTTTGAGTTATCTGTTCTGTACCATCCTTTCAACTATGTCCCCTCTTCTGAAACCAAATCCTTGGCACATGGCCATTGTGTCTATCTGCAAAACAGCCTAATACCATCCCTCACCCCTGACCTGAAACCTTTCTTATTCCACCTCTAGAATTAGTTCACCAGGTTTGCTGTATAGACCCTTTAATCTATTGTACTACACTCTTCCTGGTCTAAACATCTGTGTCTGTTTCTGTCATTGTTTGACTTGTGTTGTTAACAAATATGTTCACTGCAAATCCCTTTACACCTGCTGTATTTCTTTCATCATGGAATCAGTAGTAGATGTCAAACCATTTGCACATTTAATTTTTTTTTTGGTTTATTCAGATGCCAATGTATTTCACATCTCATACTATGTCATCTTTGCAGACCACTGCAGTTTTCCTCACTGTGTCTTCCACTGGTCCATGCACCATCATAAATGGCTCCTGTCATACCATCAGTTCTCCCAGCTTTACTAGTCTTGGTTCATCATCCCCTCTTTACTTCACTGGAGCAATTTTATCCCAGCTGCACTTCTTCTCTGAAAGTTGCCAAACATATAAAACTCTCAAATGCATCATACATCACTGTAACCAAATCCTTCATTGGTAAAACTTACATGAAAACAACATATATTATATCCAATACATAATTTATCTTATTTGTAGTTTTGCATCTCCTAATATCATCTGCTTGTACCTCCCACACTAGTAGAAAAATGCATGGGACAATAGGCACACCTGTTGTCTTCCAGTGCCAAGGTCACCTTGCCAGAGAAGCCCCTCTCCATTTACAGTACCTTAAAGAATGATGATTCATATATTCTGTGTATTAATCCTCCAAGTAACTATTTCTATCTTATCAATTACCTACAACAGAAAAACAAATCTATGGAACCAAATGCTTTCCTTATGTGTAAGATTAGGTTTCACTTATTTGCAGTTTGTTAGACATAAATGCAGTATTCTCTTTGCATAGACCTGTTTGATTTATAAAGGTATAAGAAGATGGATCCCTATCAGGTGATCGAAGTTTTAAAACTTTGAAATTCATATGACCGAGACCATATGATCAAAGTTTTTAAACATTGAACATCAAAGAAAAATAAAATAAAAACAAAAACGTTTTTTAACCTTTTGCAGGGGGCATGCCCACCTGCACCCCCCCACACACACCTCCTGCAAATTAAACAAACCAACTCCAAGATTTCACTACAGTGAGGAAATGGGTACATTTCACATTCTGTGCTGTACCACAATCTCTATTCAAAACATTCGATGTTTCAAAACATGGATCATATGGTCTCGATTATATGACCTTCGAAGTTTTGAAGCTTTGATCATCTGATAGGGATCCAAGAGGTTTTATACTAGGAGATCCCTTATGGTCCAATAAGCAAGGCACATATCACCCCTAAGGAGTATATAGAATACTGAATACAGGGATATAGCTTCCAATCTCTCCTGGTAGTTCAGGGTCCTTAAGCCCTTGATCTTTTTAGTTAGGAACTTCTGGGGTCTTTCCATTTGCTTAACATGTTTAGTGAGACAAATCCCAAAGGGTTCATTGTATTCTATGATATGCCTAATCAGTGTGGAATTCAAGTGGGTAAGGGGTTCTTTTGATCTTGAAGATATACTTTTAGCAGTGAGTTGCTCAAGGTAAAAGGATTTTCTAAACACTGTTGCAACATGATGGCCAAACAAGAGGAAACTATCCAACAATGAACAAGATCTCTCACTGAATTCTTATTTTGAATTAGGCTGTTGTGTGTACTATAGGCTGGAGGGAGGGACTGTTGACCAAATGCAAAGATATTATACTTGTTGGCATTTAATTTGAAAATTTTAGTGCACTGATTATTAAAAAATGTAAGCTCATGGAGTGCCTACCTGTTGGGGACTGGATAATGATTCCCAGTTTACAGTTATCCACTAACCCGGTTAATGAGAGAACTTTATTTGTGATCAGAAAAAGAGAGAAATAGATGCAAATAGCAGAAGTCCCAAGACAGATCAACAGGGAACTCCACTGGTCGCCTACAAGATATCTGAAGAAGCACATCCCTCCCTCCCTCACTGTCTGGGTTCTATCCTTTAACCAATTTCCAATCCATCTGACTACTTAGAGTCAAACTGCAGTGTATTTAGCTTGTTTATTATGTAAGCATATGATACTGTATCAAATACCTTGGCACGGTCACATTAAGCTTTATAGACAGTGTTCCCACTGCCTATGGCTTGTGTTACCTTCTTGAAGGAGTTTGCTATATTCATCAGACAGGATCTTCTCTTGACAAACAATCTGCTGGTGGTCAATTCCAATAAGATTTTTGATATCAACATTAATCAAGTCTGTTATGATATGTCCCATAGCTTTCCTTACATGACTTGTCAGACTGATGGGTTTGTTAATAATGATGTCTGTGGTTAGGCCATCTTTCTGAAGTGTTATCACCACAGCTGTGTGCCATACCTGGAGGACAAAGCCAGTTGCTAAGCTCAGGTTAGATAAATTAAGATGTGGGTCTGCCGGTGCTTGTTTCATGCTTTTTATTAGGTAGCTGGGTATATTGACAGGTACCATCATGGATGCATTTTTCATTTCAAAAAGTTCTTTTAGTACATGATCTTAAGTGGTAAATGGAGGTCGGAGACCTTCAGGGATATTTGAGGTTTGTACAGTCCTCTCAGGAGTTTAGTTAATACTGCATTTGTTTGTTACAATGTTAACATTATCCATTAACTCTGAATTGGTATTTCTGTTTTGAATGTGCTGTGATAAATATTTAGTGTAATGCCTTATCCTCATGAAAAAAAATAAGCTCAATGTGTCTAAGTTCCCCTGGCTAGCTTAATACAAGAATACTCTTCCCAAGGAGCTAGTACTTACAGATGGTTCCACAGGCAAGACAAGATAGCATAACAACTGCTATAGCATACAGCTATATAGTATAGCTTCCTCCAACACTCAGCACTCCTGACAACATCATGACCCTGATTCCAGGAAACGTGCTTTCAATGCAAGCGACCATTTACACTTAGAGCAAGCTGAGTGCAGTTGTGTCAGAATCTGGTCCATGTGGAAAGCCTATTTATAGATAGACATTTACACTGAAGCAAGTCACTTCCACTGAGAGCAGGTCTTTTGGAATCAGAGCAGAATTACATGGAGAGCAACTCCTTTGGAATCTGGCCTCATGTTACTGGGAAAATACATCACAAAGCCAGTTCATTTACTCATCATACCATCCACCAAGACTTCTGAAAATATACCAAAATCTGTTTTCCCTTGAATCCTGAATCCCCTTGATGCCTTTAAATAAAATGCCCTTGTAGCTATTATATTACATTGGTCATTCTTTGCTTGTTACATTAATAAAAGGTGCCATCATGATCGAGGACTCTGCACATTTCATACAAATTCCATATTTTTGAATCTGGATAAAGTGTCTCATTTCAAACATGTGAACAGCATACAACAGACAAACATGGGAGGAACGGGAAGAAAAGAAATAAAGAAAAAAGAACACATTCTGATTTGTTCAGCCTGGCATTACCATGATTTATTTTCCTTTACCCTAGTATTAATTCTGGCTTCATATTAAGCACCCATCATACCAATGTGTGTGAAGGTCCATTATTATCTGTGTCTGCACAGGGGCCCCATAATTACTACACCTGCTAAAATTAAAAATAGAAAAAAAAGACTCACTCATTTTCCAAATGCCCACTTATCAGGATTGCTGTATTTACTGTGACCCTGATTTGGATAAAGTGGGTAATATGAGAATGAATTAATAATCCGAACCATCCCTTTTGCCTATTAATTGGACAAGGCTAGTCAATCCATGTCCTGCAATTGTTTAAGGTAAACGATTAGAGGAACAAATTGACAATACTATTACTGCAGCCTGAGACATTATTTACTTTAAACGTATGAGTGTGTGTGCGTGTGTGTGTTTCAGATAGCAAAAAAAAATCAGACTTCATTTATGATACAACTTCCATTGCCAAAGACTATTATATCTACAGAAAACAGCATGCACTGACATGACATCTATTGTTCTTTATGCAGCTATTCTGATGCATGTATAAAATTAGTTGCCACCTCAGCACCTAATGCTAACGTGTTTTTTATATATACCATATTTGAGTTCACATATAAATGTAATTTGCGACTTGCACAGTAGACCTGAATATATCAGAGATGTGAATTGTGGGCTTTACCAGAATCAAGATTTCTTTAATAATTGTACATGTTTAGTTATAATCTGTAACTTCTCTTGGACACAGATTCAATGTTTTCAAAGCTACAAGGCCAAATGTGTCATCACATCATCTTTTATACTAAAGATTTATTTCTAGAATTTGTCTTACACTTGCTCTTCATTAAGGTAAAGATTACACTCTTAAAATATCTTAAAAAATTAAGCGACATATTTGTAATAACTAGTATATTGTAAAAAACTTAAACTCAACCTGTCATAATCTGTCATAAAAGGTGAAAGGTTCAGACTGTTAGCCAAGTGTATTTTCAGACTGACAGACTAATGTGCATGTTCAGTACTCAGTTCTGAAGTAATTCTTCCCTCTTTCCAAAAGGAACTATAAAATATATGAATTTTAAAGGATGCTCTAAAAGATGTGGCAGAAAAAATGGTTATGAGAAAATTAAAATGTAATTTGTTTTACTCTTATAATGTCAGGCTTTTCTTTCGCATTATTATTATTGTTTCCACAACAGTGTGCATGTTTCTGTGTGTGCACGTATGTTTATATCTATGCCTAATCTATATATAGACAGATAGATAAAGTGATAGATATGTTTATATAAAGATATAAATACTTATAATCATATGAGACTGCATCGCTGAGTCACGAAATCAATATACACAACCTTGACTATAAACATTCGAAATGTAAGAAATTGCAAAAAGAAAATCTGCAGTAGGGCTGTGGCCCCCACAGCCCCTGATAATTATATGCACCAACACTGAGTTTAAAAAAACAGTAAGGGAAGGGAAAAACCTTACTCCCACTGTTTAGTATTCTACAGTGAATTAGCAGTTCATCAAAATAATCCTTCTAACAAAATGTTTGATGTAAAGAACTTACAATCAAAGACAAAGAACACACACACACACACACACACACACACACACACACACACACACACACACACACACACGCGCACACACACACACACACACACACACACACACACACACACACACAGACACATATACACACATATATCTATCTATATCTATATATATATATATATATATATATATATATATAATGTGTGTATGCTTATATGTATATATATATATATATATATATATATATATCTACATATATATATATATATATATATACACACATATATATAATATATATATATATATATATATATATGTGTGTGTGTGTGTGTATATATATAATATATATATGTATATATATATATATATATATATATATATATATACACACACACACACACACACACACACACACACATATATATATATATATATATATATATAAATATCGATATATAGATATATATATATATATATATATATATATATATATATAGATATATATATATATATATGGATCTACTGCAGTACACGAAATAACACATAACTGAAAATCTGTCTAATCAGCATGCATGTTTTAGAATAATAATGACTATTCATTTGATATATCTATATACAAACATACACACACACACACACACACACACACACGCGTACACACCCACAAGCACACACACACACACACACACACACACACACACACACACACACACACACACACACACACACACACACACACACACACGTGTTTGTGCATCATTGTATATGTTTGTGCGGGTATGTATAGCATTGTATTTGCCAATCAGTTTACAGTGCTTTTGTTTGTGGATTTTTTTATATCATGTCTTAATAGTCAGTGTAGGTGTCCACTAGCAAAATAGGTTCATAGGTTCATAGGTGTGTACTAGACTAATGGCCCTGGAGCCTTTACAAGTCTAGCTCATAGAAGTGCCCTGTCATTGTACCGACCAATGTTCGTTTCCATTTTCTCTATCAAGTAGAGCTACTGGAATGATCCACGGGGTGAACTTTCTATTACCCATCCACTCATCAAGATTTCTCTTGAAGAGGGGCAGTGAGGTGCTCTGCCTGACATTTATGGGATGTCTATTCCATAGCATGAGCAGTGTCTGGGTTATGAACCTGTCCCTCCAGCATGTTCTGTTGATTGTGGTAATGAGGTTGAGGTATCTGAAGTGTGTGGTGCAGAGGGACTGGGATGTCATTAACTGTAGCATTTCTAACACAGCTGGGACAGACATGGCTTTGTAAGTGAGACAGAGAATAGCTGGAGTTTATTTATTTATTTATTTATTTTACATTTGTTGGCCAGGATAGTCCGACAGGCTATATGTCCATTTTCAGCGGAGGCATGGGGTGAAAAGCTCAAAGATAATAATACACATTGAACATTTAGTAAAAGCTAGTTTCAAGCAGATTACTGTCATAAGCAGCACCAGCATTTAGCACATATAGTACTAACTTATTATAAAACACTTTACAAAACATAACATTATTTTCAAAGTTATACATACATAGCATTACATTCAGGTTTAAGACACATTGAGCAGCAGTTATACAATTGACCCTTCCTGAAATTGTGTGGTAGAAAAAAGTTAGAAGTAGTTGAAGGTAAGGCACCCAAGTAATAAAGAGGTCACTAGTTAGGGTTAGTGCAAGGACATAATCGATGAGTTTTGAAGTATTTCTTGAGTTTGCTTTTGAATCAAGTTAGTGAGGGTACTAGGGTCAAGTCAGCTGGGAGTCTGTTCCATGTTTTTCCAACAGAGTTGGCAAACAGAGAACAGAGAGTCCCCAGCTTAGTAGTTGGATTTGTATGTTTTAACTAGGAATCTAGTGGATGATCACAGAGGCTGGGTGCTGGTGTAGGGGCTGATAATATTTTTTAGTGCAGGTGTATTTTCTGGTTGGTAAAGGACTTTATGTGCCACTATTAACTGGATGAACTGCAGTAGGCTAGGCAGTTCAAGCCATCCTAGGCGATTTAGGTTGTGACAGTGGTGTGTCTGGTAGACTGTTCCAGTAGCAAATCTGGCAATGTGGTTATAGCAGGATGATAGTTTATTAAGATTTGTTTTGTTTAAGTTGGAGAATAGAGGTGAGGCATAGAGGAGAGTTGATATTTGATGGGAACGGGCAATTGCAGTTCTAGCAAGTGGGGTAATGAAAGGTTTGATTCTGTAAAGAGAGGCAGTTTTTTATTAATGGTTTTGATAGTTTGATTGATATGCACATCAAACTTCAGGTTGTTATCAACTATTACACCCAGTAATTTAGTGTGGGCTTCTGGGGAAATTATAGTGCCATTGTTAGCCATTATGCTGAAGGATGGCATGGGGGTCCTGTGTGTGGGGAAGAAGAGGAGCAGCTTAGTTTTGTTGGGGTTTAGGATTATATGTTGATTGGAGAGCCATTTGTTCCACTGTATTGAAGGTATTTTGGGTTAATGTGACTAGAGTAGCTGGTGAGGTGTCAGAACAAATCAAGGTGGAGTCATCTGCATATTGAATGCAGGTAGCATCTGGGATGACTGAATGAAGGTCATTTATAAAGATGGAGCAAAGAAGGGGTCCTAGTATCGAGCCCTGGGGGACTCCTAATGTGATGAGTAGGTTAGATGACAGCTTGTCCTGCCATAGGACTGCCTGTTGCCTGCTCTGCAGGTAGGATTGAAACCACTGGAGTGCATGGTTGTTTAAGGAGAAGGCCTTCAAGGTATTTATAAGCATTTTGTGGTAAACTATGTCAAAAGCCTTGGATAGATCTAGAAAGAGTGCTGAGGATAGTTTGTTATTATTGTGGTTGTGGTTAATGACATTACAGAAGGAGAGGAGGGCAGAAATAGTATTGTGGTGTGGCTTAAAGCCATGCTGAAAGTTGGACAACAGCTTGTTCTGTGTGAGGTAGTGCATGAGCTGTATGCGTACACACTTTTCCATAATTTTAGCTAGAGGTGACAGAATAGCTATGGGTCTAAAGTTTGACAGTTCAATGGAACTGCCTCCTTTATGGAGAGGTATGACATGGGAGATTTTCCATATAGTGGGTACAGTAGCTTCAGATATAGCTCTGTTGATCAAGACTGAGATAGGGTATGCTATGGTGTCATCAGCCTTCTGCAGATAGTCTGCTGGGAGGAGGTCAACAGCCATGGTGGTAGGTCTTAGTTTCTTAAGTGGTGCATGAATAAGTTGAGTAGGAAAGGGTTGGAAGGTGAAGTAGGTTTGGGTGCTGGGTGTGGCTGCATTAGGATTAGAGCCATTAGGAGAGAGTTGGCTGGCTAGAGACTGTATAGTCTCTGTGAAGAAGCTGTTGAAGTTATTAGCAATGTCTACTGGGAATTTTTGTTGGGAAGTTGAGGGAGGTAGAGTGGCAGTTTGGCCTGGGTGGAGTAGTTTGTTTATTCCTGCCCAGAATATTTGAGGTTTGTTTTGGTGTTTTTACAGTAGATGGTAGTAGTTCTTTTTGTCTAAGGTTATGGATTTTTTGGTGTCATTCCTTAGCTGTCTGAATCTTAGTTGATCAAGTGGGGCTTTCATTTTTCGTAGGTAGCCTGTGCTTTGTTTCTGAGTGAAATTTTGGTTTTGATATCTTTAGAAAGTCATGGTGCAATATTAACTTTGGTTCTAATTGAGCAGCTGGGAGCATGGGGGTTATGAATAGCAAGGAATTTGGTGTTAAAGTATGCTACTGCTTCATCTAGGGGGAGACGTTTTAGTACCGAACAGTTACATGCCTTAAGTTCATTTTGAAACTTGGCCAGAATAAAATTCAGAAGTGCAAGTTTTTTTAGTCTGTCCATGTAGGACATGTGTTTAAGGCCTAGGATCCTCTTTGTGAGGTACTTTTGTGGCCTTTCCAGCTGTTGCATGTTTAGGGTGAGGTACGTGCCAAATGGGGCATTATACTCAATGATTGGCCTAATGAGGCAAGAGTAGAGAGAGAGAGATGATGACCTCTTCCTTCCTGGATGCAAAACCCTTGGTAATGAGATGTCCCACATAGAAGGACTTTCTGACCACAGTGGCAATGTGGTAGTTGAAGGAGAGGTTGCTGTCAACCTGTGTCCCCAGATCTCTTATAACACCTTCAGTGCTCAATGGGCTCCCATTGATGTGGTAATTAGTGGGAAGTGAGTTTTTCCCAAAGGGGATGATGATGCATTTTTTGGCATTAAGCTTAAGGCCATGGCTTTGACACCAGTCATTGGTCTCAGTGAAGCCTTTCTGTAGGATGTCTACATTACTTGGGGAGTTAATAATGGCTTCCAGCTTGCAGTCATCTATGAACTTGGTCAGCCAGAGTCCCTCTGTGTTGGCCTGGACTTCTGAGAAGTACATGCCAAACAGGAGAGGACCCAGGATCGATCCTTGTGGGACTCCAATCGTCACTGTCCAGCAGTCTAACTTTGAGTCTGCAACTTTCACACTGTGGGTTCTATCTGTGAGCCAATTTGCAAATAATCTAGTGATAGAGGGGTTGATGCCTAGTTTGGTAAGTTTATCAATAATTTCTGAGTGAGGGATGGTATCAAAGGCCTTGGCCAGATTGAGGTAGGCTGTATGAACTGCCTTGCCCTTATCCACAGCTCGGATTACTGACTCAAAGAAGTCAACCAGGTTGAGCAGGCATGATCTACCTTTCACAAAACCAAATTGCATGGGATCTAGAATTGGAGATTCCCTGTATCCTTGTTAATTAGTCCCATGGTGATGAGATCCATAGCCTTACATATCAGACTCATCAGGCTAATGGAGCAATAATTCCCAGGGTTTGTAGTCGCTCCCACTTTATGGAGAGGGATGACTATAGCAGTGCGCCATTCAGTAGGGACAAAGCCTGAAGTGAGGATGTGATGTAACAGGGCACACAAATGTGGTGCCAGTTCACTTTGTAGTTCATGTAGAACACATCCAGGGATATTGTCAGGTCCCATGGAAGCTGTATTATTGGCCTTGGACAATGCAGCTTTAACATGTGCTGCAGTAATGCTGGGTGCCTGGCATTCTTCTGGTATTGTGATTGGTCCTATGGGGGGGGATAAAGAATTAGCTTTTCAAGAATGATGAAAAGAGGGGAGTCACATGAATGGCTACTGCCTGGCTACTACTAATGCTGGTCTCTGCACAGCTTCAATTTGTTGGGATACAGTACTCCTTTGCTTCTTCTCTCACCAGAAGCAAAATGTTAGCACCAATCCCAACAACAGAAGCAGGCCACGGCCTGTTTGGTGATCCACAGTCTTGTCCAAGATGATTCAAGGGTCTGCAGGCTTGTAGCCTTTTTCTGGTAGATGCCTTGAATAGCAACCAGACCAATCAGGTACGTTAAGCACAGACACTCAATCTCTAACCAGAAAGAGTCAGGAATCAATGCATACTGCTCCTACTCTCACCAGGATCATAATATAAGCACAGATTCCAAGCTGTCACTTATAAAGCAGTTATTACATGTTCTAATGATCAGCAGTTTCCATGAAATAATGTAACTGCATGCCTTCTCTCACCAGGAGAAAACAGAAGCTCTAATCCCAAGATGACAACTGAGAGGCAGAATGTGGGCTCTCCAATAACTGGTGGTCTTGCAATAGATGCTTAAAGGTAAGATGAAAAAAATGGTTTATCCTACTATTGGTATATTTGACTGTGATAGATCAGAGCTGTAACTATGGCTGGACAAAATGGGCCACTGCCCCAGGCAGAAGATGTTACGGGGCATGATAGTAGGGCATGAGTGCAGTATTGGCATTCAGTTAAGAATCAGCTGATGATATTGTATGTTTTTAGATGAATGCATTTACAGATTAGTGTGCTAGTGACTAATGGTAAGCAGCTTGCAGAAGCCCTTTGCTACAGTTCAAAGTTTGTGATTTTTATTTTTATTTTGTTTTGTTTTTTCTTCAGTATTGAGAGCATCATTTTTTATGAAGTTTGGGTTGCCCATTTTCATTCTTCCTCAATGTATGAGTTTGAATGTGATCCCTTGGATCTGACTCAGCCTTTGCAAAAGCTCATGGCAACCAAAAACTCTTGAGCTTCTCCATTACTCACAATGTACCAACCCCGATATTGTTTGCTGATAGTAGCAGAAAGAAATATTAGAAGTCATAAGGTGAAGAGACTGTATCCGGAGCTCAATATCAAGGAAGTCACATCCCATAATCACTTGCTTTTCTGGTAGTTTGAAAGTAGGGGGTTGGTGGGAGGGGAGTTCAGGAAGAATGAAAATGGACAACACAGATGAAATGTTATGGTGAGTATATAACTTCTTTATCTGATGTTGTCCACTTTCATTCTCTCCTCAACATATGGGGCAGAGTTCCCAGCTACTTCAGATCCCGGGTGGAATCAAGGAAGGATATTTATAAGCACCATTGAACTGAACGATGCTCTTCCCCAGGAGACCAGATCCAATTTGTAATGAGTAACAAAGGTATGGGGAGCAGCCCAAGTCACTGCTGCACATATATCATCCATGGACAGATTGGAATACAGATGAAGATGCCATGGCTCTAGTTGACTGAGCCTTTAACGGTTTTGGAAAGGTAATGCCCAATTTGTTATAAATTAAAGAAATAAAATCAGCGAGCCATCTGGCTAAAGTTACTCTGGCAACTGGTGTCCCCAATTTTATATCCAGGATTGAAGCAAATAATTGGTCAGATTTCCTGATATTCTTTGTTCTAGGTGGGTAAAAATGGAATTGTCTGTGAACATCCAGTAAATGTAACACATATTCCCCTTTGCCAGCTAATTTAGGAAAGAATACTGGTAAATTAATGGACTGATTGATATTAGTCTCTGACACCACCTTAAGGAGAAAGGAAGGATTGTTATGTAATGTGATTGTCTTTGTGAAAGATCAGGTATGGTGGTTCTGAAGACAAAGCTGGAATCTCTGAAATTCTGTTTTTCTTATGTCTTTTGTTATATGTAAGTAAAACATAACTGTCTATGAACATATAATAAATGTAACATAAATTCTCCTATGTTACTAAGTTTGGGGAAGAAAATTGGCAAATTAATAGACTGATAATAGATTCTGACACCACCTATGGAAGAAAGGATGCATTGGTTCATAATGTGACTTTATCCTTGTGAAAATAAAGTAAGGAGGTTTTGAGGATAATGCTTGAATTACTTAAAACTCATCTGGCAGATGTAATGGCTACTAGAAAAAAACATTTTCTAAGTCAGATATTTAAGGTTAAGCTTAAATGTTAGTTCAAAGGAAGAATGTATAAGTGCTTGCAGTACCAGGTTGAGGTTGCATGGAGGAATGGGGTCTTAAACGGAGGCCTTAAAAGTAGAGTACCTCACATGAAAGCTCTGAATAACTTATAAGAGGCTATTGAGGAACCCTCAAACCCACCTGAAAATTAGCTATCGCAGCCAGGTGCACTTAAATGGTTGAGGAATTAGCTCTTTTTAAAAAGAGTAGGGCCAAACAAACTCAGCTATATAATGTTATCTGAAACAGATATCATTTGGATGAGCCCAGTACACAAATCATTTTTACTTACTGGAATAGGTTTACTTATTGAAGGTTTGATAAAGATAAGGGAATATGCCAAATAGGAGAGGAGAACATAGATTGTTTGACTATCATTGGTACTGGAGAAACCAGGCTGTCCACTTGGGTCTTCATATGTCTGGATGGATCATACCAGTATGGTGAAACAAGAGATCTGTAAACGGATCCAGAATTCAAGGTTGGTGAAGTAAGCTAGTCCAAGTGAAGGGAAACCAAATCTAACAAGGTCAGTTAGGTACAAAAAAAAGCTTTGCTCTTCAAAATGGCAGCTTTCTGTAGGAATTTTGGAAATTGGGATAGGTAGATAGGCATATAGTAGATCAGCGGGCCCATCATGAAGTAGAGTATCCCTGGGTGATTCCCCCTGTGGGGGTTAAAGTAGAGTAGTTTCTGCATTTGTTGATTAGGGGGAAAAGGAAAAGATCCCAGCAAGGCTGGTCCCATTAACCTAACCTGGATTGAAACACTAAAGGTGGAGGCGTGTTCATATTCATTAAGGATATCCACACCTCCTGGCTAGTTGCTCAGCATAATGCATCCGAGATTATCCAAGTGCAACTAACTCTGGGCAAGACCGCAATCCAAATTGTAGCTTGCTACAGATCCCCCACCATGCCCCAGTATTCCCACTCCTCATTCCTTGATACACTAGAAAATATTAGGGTACAAGGTAACACCCTAATAATGGGCGATTTCAACTACCCCACCATTAACTGGGAAAACTACTCATGTAACAACGCTTGTGCTCAATGTTTTCTGGAATTCATAAATTCCAGTGCATTGGATCAACTTATTCACACCTCAACCAGGGACAGCAATATCCTAGACCTGGTCATTACCAACACGGGCAACCAGTGCTCCACACCAGAGGTCAATTCCTCATTGGTCAGATCTGACCACAAGCTAATCACCGTAGACATCTACATACCGCCCCCACCCCCCATTAGGGAAACCACCACAAAAAAATTCTCCAAAGCCAACTTCACACTTCTTAAGACAGAAGTGGCAAACCTCACGACACCCATGCTGACGGACAATAGATGTATGACTACTGAATCCTACACAAATGCACTTTATAAGCACTTACACGAGTGCTTGGATCGTGCAATCCCTAACAGAACCAAGATGCTATCCTCCAAAAAAAGGAAGCCTATCTGGTGGTCCCCTGCCATAAACAAACTCTACAACAGAAGAAAGAAACTGTTGCAAAAAAGAGTAAAATCCCATGATTGGAGGAACTCCCTGGTCAGCCTCATTAAGAAGCTGAGATCCCTCATAAAATCCTCCAAAGCTAGTTACGAAAACAAAATCGCCACTGACTCTAAAGACAACTACAAAGCATTCTATAGCTATGTCAAGAATCTCAATGGCAAGACTCAGATCTGCTCTGAGTTACAGCACAAAGGCACTAAGTATACAGAACCAACTGATATTGCCAACATCCTGGCAGATAGGTTCAGTGCTAACTTTACCCCCCCATCGCCTAAAGGGCCCATCTCTATACTGGAAGAATGCAAAGTTCTTGTAATCATGGCTGCACAGGTAAAAAAACACACTCTCCAAAGCCAAGAGCACAGCATCCATGGGACCTGGCAACATCCCAGGCTGCGCTCTACATGAACTACAGAATGAACTGGCACCCCAACTAAGTACCATGTTCAATCATAGCCTCACCTCAGGCTATGTACCCACTGAATGGTGCACAGTGACTGTTATACCACTCCACAAAGGGGGAGTCACCACGGACCCCGGGAACTACCGCCCCATTAGCCTGATGAGCCTGGTCTGCAAGGCTATGGAACGTATCATCATGGAACTTATAAACAATGAAACTGGTAATCTCCAAATTCAGGACCCCACCCAGTTCGGGTTTGTAAAAGGCAGATCATGTCTTCTAAACCTGATAGACTTCTTTGAAGCGGTCACCAAAGCCGTAGATGAGGGTAAGGTGGTTCACACAGCCTATCTAGATCTCACCAAGGCTTTCGACACCATCTCCGACTCTGGAATTATAGATAAACTCACTAAACTAGAAATAAATCCCTATATTACAAGATGGGTTGTCAACTGGCTCACTGACAGAACCCACACTGTGAAAGTAGCAGACTCCAAATCCAACTTCAGACCAGTGACAAGTGGAGTACCACAGGGTTCAGTCCTGGGTCATCTCCTGTTTGGTATCTACTTCTCTGAAGTACAGGCTAACACAGAAGGTCTTTGACTAATGAAGTTCACAGATGACTGCAAACTAGGAGCCATAATCAAAATTCCAAACAATGTGGATATCCTACAAAAGGGCCTCACTGAGACAGATGCCTGGTGTCAAAGCCATGGCCTCAAGCTCAATGGCAAAAAGTGCATTGTCATCCCTTTTGGTAAAAACTCTGTACCCATGAACTACCACATAGGCGGTAGTGTACTTAACACTGAAAGTGTGATAATAGACCTAGGGGAAACAGGTGGACAGTAGTCTCTCCTTTGATAATCACATCGCCACAGTAGTCAGGAAATTCTTCTATGTGGCACACCTCATCACAAAAGGTTTCTCATCCAGAAAAAAAGAGGTAATTGTTCCCCTCTACTCGTCATTCATTAGACCCATTATAGAGTACATACCTTTTGGTATGTACCTCACAAGACATCTACAACAACTGGAAAGGCCACAGAAATACGTCACAAAGAGGGTTACTGGCCTCAAACAGATGCCCTACACAGACCATCTCAAAAACCTGCAGCTTTACTCTGTCACATATCGCCTACTCAGAGGTGATCTCTGCCTAACATACAAAGCTATGTCAAACCCAGAATTTTTGGACATGCTCCACTTAAAGAAATCCCAACTTCTCCAAGCTACACACTCTAGGGACCTAAACCTTGTCACCACAATAAACAGAACATGTTGGAGGGATAGATCCTATCCCAGAGACTTCCCATACTCTGAAACAAACTACCTATCTATATTAAACAAAGCTCCTCATTAGCACTCTTCAAGAAAAATCTTGATGATTGGATGGGAGACAGGAAATTCACCTCGGTGATCACTTCTGTGTCTCTACTCGACAGTGGCACAGGAAAATAATTTTCTTGGGTGACGAAAGCCAGTGTACCTTTTGGCTAGGCTTATATAGGCCCTAGGGCCAATAGCCTAGTACCTACTTATGAACCTATGAGCCTATTGACCGTGTCACTTTTTGTTGTTGAGAAACCACTCATGAGGTAGTTGAATGCACCTGCTCTGTTTGTCTGCTCTCACATAGGACTTCCCTGAAATGTGCATTGCTATAAGAGAAGTGGTTGCAGGAGATCACCCATTGCCATATTCTGAAGGCTTCTTGACACAAGGAAAATAAACCTGATTCCTCCTTGTTTGTTGATGTACCAAACTACTGACATAATGTTGATTTGAATTGCAATTGTCCACAAAGGGAGAGCATATTGGAAGTCCTGCAATGCTAATAGTGCTGCTCTTATCTCCAGAACATTGATATGCAAACACGCCTCTTTGGGGAATTAAGTGCCTTGGACTGTTTTCTCAGGAAATGCACCATCACCCCAACTGTGAAGCATGTATGGTCACTATGGCCTTGGGCTGTGGGGAAATGAACAGACAGCCTTGTAGAATTTGATCTGATCGAATCCAACATTTGAGATCTCTTTTGCATATAGGTTCATTGGTTCATAGGTGTGTACTAGGCTAATGGCCCTGGAGTCTTTACAAACCTAGCCCATAGGATTACCCTGACATCGTGCCACCCAACCTTAGTTCCCAGTGCCTCTGTCGAGTAAAGCCACTGGAGTGATCCCCGGGGTGAATTTTCTATTTCCCATCCACTCATCAAGATTTCTCTTGAAGATGACCAGTGAGGTGCTCTGTTTGACATGTATGGGAAGTCTATTCCATAGCAAGAGCAGTCTCTGGGTTATAAACCTGTCCCTCCAGCACATTCTGTTGATTGTGGTAATGAGGTTGAGGCCACTGGAGTGTGTGGTGCAGAGGGACTGGCATTTCTTTAGATGTTGCATTTCTAACAGTGCTAGATCCGACATGGCTTTGTATGTTAAGCAGAGAGCGCTTCTAAGTAGGCAATATCAGACAGAGGATAGTTGGAGTTTTTTAGTCTGTCCATATAGGACAAGTGTTTAAGGCCTAGGATCCTCTTTGTGAGGTACTTTTGTGGCCTCTCCAGTTGTTGCAGGTGTCTAGTGAGCTACATGCCAAATGGGGCATTGTACTCGATGATTGGCTTAATGAGGGAAGAGTAAAGAGAGATGATAACCTCTTTCTTCCTGGATGCAAAACCCTTAGTAATGAGATGTGCCACATAGAAGTACTTTCTGACCACAGTGGCAATGTGGTTGTCAAAAGAAAGGCTGCTGTCAACCTGTGTTCCCAAATCTCTTATAACACCTTCTGTGTTCAGTGTACCACCATCGATGTGGTAATTCATGGGAACCAGTTTTTTCCCAAAGGGGATGACGACACATTTTTTGGCATTGAGCTTTAGGCCATGGTTCTGACACCAGTTGTTGGTCCACATGAGGCCTTTCTGTAGGATGTCAACATCACTTGGGGAGTTAATAATAGCCCTCAACTTGCAATCGTCTGTGAACTTTGTCAGCCAGAGACTCTTTCTGTTGGCCTGGACTTCAGAGAAGTAGATACTAAACAGGAGAGGACCCATGACTGAACCCTGTGGGACTTCACTCATGACTGGTCGACAGTCTGACTTGGAGTCCGCTACTTTCACACTGTGGGTTCTATCTGTGAGCCAGTTTGTAACCCACCTAGTGATATAAGGGTTGATGCCTAGCTTTGTGAGTTTTTCTATGATTTCTGAATAGGAAAAGGTATCAAATGCCTTGGCCAGATCAAGGTATGCTGTATGAACCACCTTGCCTTCATCCACAGCTCTGGTGACTGACTCAAAGAAGTCAACCAAGTTGAGCAGGTATGATCTACCCTTCATAAAACCAAACTGTGTGGGATCCAGAGTTTGGAGATTCCCTATATCCTTGTTTATTAGGTCCATGATGATGCATTCCATAGCTTTGCATATCAGACTCATCAGGCCAATGGGGCGATAGTTCCCAGGGTCTGTAGTCCCTCCTCCTTTGTGGAGAGGGTTGACTGTAGCAGTGTGCCATTTGGTAGCGACAAAGCCTGAGGTGAGGCTGTGATTGAACAGGGCACACAGGTGAGGTGCCAGTTCAATCTGTAGTTCATGTAGAACACAGCCAGGGATATTGTCAGGTCCCATAGAAGCTGTATTCTTGGCCTTGGATAGTGCTGTTTTAACCTGTGCAGCAGTAATACTGGGTGCCTGGCAATCTACTGGTATTGTGATTGGTCCTTTGAGGGGAGAGAAAGGGGTAAAGTTGGCAGTGAATCTGTCGGTCAGTATATTGCCAATATATTTTGGCTCAGTATAGGAGGTACCATTGTGCAGTAGCTCAGAGCAAATATGGGTATTGCCATGGAGATTCTTTACATAACTATAGAAGGCCTTGTGTTTGTCTTTACTATCTGCTGCAATTATGTTTTCATAGCTAGCTTTAGAGGATTTAATGAGGGATCTCAACTTTTTGTTGAGGCTGATAAGGGAGTTTTTCCAGTCTTGGGACTTTACCTTATTCTGCATCAGTTTACTCCTTCTGTTGTAGAGTTTGTTTATGGCAGGGGACCACCAGATTGGCTTCCTTTTTTTGAAGGAGAGTGTCTTGGTTCTATTGGGTGTGGCAAGATCCATGCATTTGTGTACGTGTTTGTACAGTACATTGCTGTATGATTCGGTGGTCATGCAACTATTCTTCATTTGCATGGGTGCCATGAAGTTAGCCACCTCTGCTTTTAGGAGCCCAAAGTTAGCTGTGAAGAAGTTTTTCATGGTGGTTACACTTGCGGAGTGGGAGGGATGTGGATTTCCAAGATGATTAGTTTGTGGTCAGATCTAACCAGGGAGGAGTTAACTACTGGTATAGAGAAATGGTCACCCATGTTAGTAATGACCAGGTCAAGGATGTTGCTACCTCTAGTAGGGGTAAGAATGAGATGGCCCAGGGCATTTGAATTAATGAATTCCAGGAAACGTTGGGCAAGTGTATTGGTACATGAGTAGTTTTCCCAGTTACTGGAGGGGTTATTGAAGTCGCTCAGTATGACAGTATTAGGTTGGACCCTAATATTCTCCAATGTGCTTAGGAACATAGAGTGTGAGTCTTGGGACATTGTTGAGCACCGCAGGCTATGATCTGAACCGCTGTCTTACCCAATGTCAGCTGCACCTGAAGTATCTCTGATGCTTTATGTTGGGCTACCAATCTGGAGGTGTGCACATCCTTTATGAATATGGAAACACCACAACCTTTGGAGCTTCGGTCCATGCTCTGGGGCTGAAAGGTGTGTAATGAGTTATAGCCTGGTAGTGCAGGGGTGCTTTCTGCTGCCTTGAATCAGGTTTCTGTTACAGCACAAATGTCAATGTTGTCCATTTTAAGGAGTGCTTCAAGTGAGTGCATTTTCAGATTTAGACTTCTAGCACTAAACAGCATGACCCTCAGATTGCATTTGTTTGTAGCTGTTATGATGGTAATTTGGTCTTTGGAACACCACCTAAAAAAGGCACTATAGGGGTGGCAAGAGCCTTGGCCAGTATCTGGACGTCCAAGGGTGACAGATGCAGGCTATCCCTGGCAAAGCATCGAGGTCTGTTAATCATGTTATCCCAGGCAGATAGATACTGGATCCCTAGTCTGTTCAATCCACCTCTACACTCAAAGCTGAAGGCTTTTGAAGATTTGTGTGAGGTGGAAATTAGAGGTTTGTAGAACAAAAAAAGTAAAAGAAAGTTTTTTAACATGACTGTGTCTAAGTAAGCCATTTTTAACTCCATTAGTCAAGACTCTTTCATTAGGGTTATGCGTGTAGACAAGGGGGGGTTCCATGGTCATAGTGAACACAGAGGATTACACCAACGGTAGTTATGCTTTGTTAGCAGATGAATCTGCATATCAGTTAGTATCCAAGTCAGATGTTTTTAGGGTATACAAAAGAATAGATTTGTGGCTTCAAGATGCTTTTGTGGAAGGAGTAATTTCTCAAATAATGTTAGATTTTTCACTGTTGATGAGCCCAAGATAGAACATATTTTTGGTATCCCAAAGATACATAAAAATGAGCATTCTCCACCTTATAGGCCCATTCTTTCTTCACCAGCATCCAAGTTAGAACGTGTTCCAAATTCATTGACAGGACTTTGCTTAAATTAGTACAAAAGACAGATTTTTTTTTATAAGGGACTCCTTTGATTTTTTTGAACAAAATCAAGTGCATCAATGTGGAAACAGGAGATTTATTGGTTACAGTGAATGTGGCATCCTTATATACTTGCAATCCTCACGAGGTGGGTTTAGAGTGTATGGGTTATATGTTGGTACACAGTGGTGAGGATGATTTGGGAGAATGTAAATTTATGTTGGAATGTATTGACAACATTCTTTTGTATACTTTTTTGTCTTTGATGACAAGTACTTTCTACAAACGAAGGGTGTAGTGATGGGTGCAAGAATGGCTCCCAATTATGCCAATTTGGTCATGTCGTATTGGGAGACCAACATTATGTCTAAGCTTGTCAACAGAGAAAAGACTGTCTATTGCCATTTTATAGATGACCTCTTTTTTGTATGAAAGGGAACAGAGTTTGAACTGGCCACATTTTTAGAAGATATGAACAACAGCACCTCTTTTTTGCAATTTACTGGTGGTTGGGACACCTCAAAAGTCTGTTTGTTGAAAGAGGAAGGGAAGGATGTTTTAGGTTTGGTTATTAGTTATAAAAAATGTAGCCAGTAATGGATTATTGCATTACTCTAGTATGCATCCTACCTATGTTAAGTATAACATCATCAAAAGACAGTAAGATTAAAAAGGTTGACAAGTGATGAGACAAAGTTAGATTCTTTGGTGGAGGAACTCCATTATAGGTTTAAAAATAGAGGATACCCCTCCCCCGAGTCTGTGAATGAGGTTTTAAAAATTAATTGTAATTTGGAAGGAACAGGAGAGAACAATCAAGGTGACAAAGATTGGGTTACCTCCATGTTGTTAATGTTTACTGTTGATAGTAAAAAAATTAAGGACATTATATCCAATAACTGGAGAATTTTAGTGTCTAACAGTGATTTAAAGGCAGTTGTGAGAGAGCCACCTCTTTTTGTGAACAAAAGAGTAAGGAATTTTAAAGAAATGTTAGAAAGTGAACACAACAAGGGGGTTAAAAAGGTGGAGACACTTTTAAGTGAAAATGTTGTAACTATTGCAAATATATTTCAGAAAGTCCATATTCTGAAGTTTGTACTCATAAAAGGGCTTGGCAGGTTCCTGGGATTTTAGCTGTAAATCCACCTATGCGGTGTATTATGGCTAAATGTTAGGTCTGTCCTTCATTTTACACTGAAAAGACCAACATGCAATTGAGAAATAGGATTAACAAGCATTATTATGCTATGAAAAAGAACAATTTGGACAATGCCCTTTAAAAGCACACTCTTACATGTGTAGGCCATAGGAATGGAGTCAAGTTCTTTTTTGGGGTTATTGATCATGTTCCACAGAATTTTAATGGGTACAGAGATGGGGAACTTGACTATAGGGAGTTCAAATGGCAAATCTTATTGGATGCATGTAGAGCACCAGGCTTGAACAATGGAGTTAATTATAAAGCAGTTTTAAAAAGAAAGGCATATTATAACAAATGCAAATAGAATTTGTTTACATATGTATACACATGTTCTTTAATGTTTTATTTAAGAAATTCTTTTTTGTGTTGTTTCAAGTGGATGTATTTTTTTAGTTTGTTCTTCAATTAATCAAACATAATGTGATTTGTTAGGATTGTTGGTTGTTTCCTATATAAGGGCAGTATTAACTTAGTTGTTTGTTCTGAAGAAGGCCAGAGTTGTTGGCCAAAAGCGCTTAACCAGTGGCATTAAAATTCCAAGAGAAATATTTTTGTGTTTCAGTTTAAACTTGTGTTGTGTTACACAATTTCGAGGCATCTAGTGCAGTGTTTTTTCTATAGATACTGGATCCCCTTAGAATGACACCAGAAACTTAGCCAATTGTTGAAATCAATCATTTTCTGCTTGTACTGTGGTATAATTCTGGGTGATGGCAGGATGCTGCTCAGGGCTAGGGTCATACCCGCCTGGTCTACATAATCCGAGAGCTCCTCCATGTCTCTTTTCATGTAGTCCAGAGAGGTACATCTCACATCATTCACACCCACATTTACAATGACAGAGTCATATCTGTAGCTGGTGTTGAGAGACCTGAGTGCATGCGTTATGTGGCTGATCCTGGCACCTGACAGGCAGCTGAATGTTACTTTCTCCTTATTCAACCTAGTGAGTGGGACATCAGTGTGCCTCATTATTGAGTCACCTATGACTAGTGTGTTGGGCATGCTGTTCTGCCTTAGGGGCTTTGGTTGAGTGGCACACTGTTTAGGAGAGTTATGTGTCTCCTGATTACTGTTGTGTTGTGGTGGTCAAGTGTGTTTCTGCCTTGGCGGTCTCTGCTGTTTGAGTAGATTTTTACTGAGAGTCTTTGCGAAGGTGGATGTGTGGTTTGTGTTTTTATGTGAAGGCAGTGCTGGTGTATGTTCTGGAGGGCTATGTGTTCCATGTGGTGTGATGCAAGTGTTGATCTTCTCCTCTTGACCAGCTATTCCAGTCCTGGCTGGAGAGTGTGTGGCTTCCAACTTGGATATATAAGTGCATCTCTCTCCAGTCTGAGTGTTAAGAGATAAGGGGAGAGGGTTGTCAGTGTACATGAGGCAGTTGCTACATTGCCTCAGCATGCCCAATTTCACCTGGTTAATAGGAGAAAGTACAGAGAATTGATCTTTAGACATACCTGGATGGGAGAGTATTAATAGTAAGTACTGGAGCTGCTTCCTTGTAGAACGTGTAATGCTAGTAGCACTTTTGTGTGCTACAATAATTGCTATAAGAAGTCTGGTAAAGTGCTAAACTAATACGCTCATAAAAGTGCAGGAGAGGAGAAAACTAGCAGATCTAAGGGGAAAATTGAAGAACAGACTTTGGCACTGCTCAGGAACTACAAACAGTCCTGGATACAGCAAATCTGTATCTGGACTAGACTAGTTACAGGAAAGGTGGGAAACAAGCACAAACATAGGCTTTTAAACCGGAAAGTTGAAAGATATGAAAAATTCCCCAAACAGACAATAAACTTTAATTTCTGGGCCAGAAACCGCTCCTCTTGTGGTAGATAGGCTACGTAGTGCTTATCACTCCCAATGACAAGCTAGAAGGCTACCGTCCCACACAGAAAGGTGTGGGGGGGGATCAGAAGCTTACAAACAGTCCTGGATACAGGAAACAGAATTGACAAAGGCTGGTAAAGTATTGATCTTTGTGATGCCAAAAACCACTGTAGAAACCTCATGTAAAATAAGGGTACAAGTAATAGTGTTATAGCCACTGACATTGACTTTAGATTTTGAAGGACCAAGCAGGCAGAAATCTTGGTACTGCATATTATAATTCTGACTTATGATTTTATATTTTGGGCTCTCAAAGGGGGTATTGAATCTATCATAGAGTTTGTCTTGAGCAGTGCTCCTATGATTTCCAAATTTTGAGTTGGTAGCAGTTGACCTAGTCAAAGTTTATGGTTATCCTTAGAAAGAATAAGTCTTGAGAGCCTGACCTTTCCCTTATCAACAGATGCCTAGTCAGAGTGGTAATGAGCCAGTTATCCAGGTTCAAACACCTGGAAACCTTATAGCCTCAGGTGAGATGATACCACTGCCATGCATTTGGTGAACACTTTGGGGGCTGTGGTGAGACTAAAGGTCAGAGGACTGAACTGGTAATGATTGGTTCTCAGCTGAAAGCATATATACCTTCTGGGTTCTCTGTTTATCTTTATGTGATAGTACATATCCTAAAGATCTATCGAGCTCATACAGTAGTCCTTACCCAGACAAAAGGGGGAAAAGGACTGAACCATGGCCATCTAAATATTGGTATCAAACTGACTGTTCATGTTGCTGAGATCCAGAAATGGTCTTCAGTTCCCTGTTTTCTTTGGCACTAAAAGGAAACTTGAATAGGTTCTGAATTCTGGCTGGTCTGGTGGTACCTCTTGGATGACTCGCATCACAATTTTTAAATTTTTTTAAAGACCGGAGGTGGAAAGGAAAAAGGAGAATAATATAACCTGTGCAAAATATCCTCTCTAACCAACTATATTCTGTTAAGTCTAGCCCGGCTGTTTGGTGCAGGGAAAATTGACATCTGACTTCCTTCAGAGGTGGTAAATGTGCCTCCTAACAGGGGCGCTTATAAGGTCTGTCAAAGAAAAAATCTCTGGACCTCTGGTTTGCGGGCCACCTCTACTGCTCAGGCATTGTCATCCATTGGAGTTCCCCTTTCTGCCCCTTGGGGAATTTCCTCCATGTGTGTCCTGGAAGTGACCCTGGGATTTCCTGAACCACAACTTCCAACCACCCTGTAGGACATCTGTGGGTGGAAAAAATATCCGCCTTCTGCAAACAGGGTCTTTCCATCATCTCATACCCAGATAAAGTGTCTTTCACTTTGGAGTGAAACAAAGAAGTGCCATCAAAAGGTAAACTGACAAACAAAGACTTGAAGGGGTCCACAAAATCACATAAGTGCATCCAGGCATGCCTCCATATGGAAAAGTTTGAACTTGCCACCCTTGAGCTTCCTTTGGCTATATACAGAATAAACCTCATGGAGAAGTTCAAACTATATTGATGGGTAGCCATCTAAGTAGACGGGGATAATTGGACTTCTGAAGAAACTGATTTTAGGAGGGGGTTTGATAGTTCCTTAATCAAATTCCTCTGAAACCTTGTAAAATGTGCCAAATAATTTTGTGACCTTAAAGCGAAGGTTGCTGGAGAATAAACATACTTCCCAAGCCTGTCCCTCACCCTAGACTACTTGTTAGAGAGATGAACAGTGGAACTCTGTTAGCAAGCTCCTTTTTGGTGGTGGCCACAACCATGGCATCAGTGGGCACCCCCCTTTCTCCAAAAAACTCATTATCTGAAGGAGGTGCCATAATCATGTGTGGTGTCCTAGGTATGGGCTCAAATGAATCAGGATCTTTACATTTCTGCTGAGAGACCAATTCATTAAGCTCATTGGTGGAGTCACGCAAGAAGTAGATTGTCCAGTACTGAAAGCCACCCAGAATACTGAAGACTTTGATAAAGGGTAACTGGGTTTCCAATCATCTCTCTGTTTTAGGATTTCAAAAATGTCTCTAAAGGAGACATCTTCAGGATGTGATTATGGGTACATTTCACCTTCATTGTAGTCCACATCCTGCATGACTAATCCTTCTGGAGAGTCAAGGTGTTTCTTCTTACATGCACTTCTTCTTCCTAGGAATTTCCTCAGTGAAATGTTCTAGGGAGGTACTGGAAAAAGTAGAAATAGAAATACCCTGTTGGAAGGTCTGGGGGTTTGTCGTACTGGTTTTCCCTCTATCAAACACTGTAGAGACATTAGGGTTACCCTCTGCTCTGTTCTGGCAGGCAAATTCATCTTCATAGCCATTACCCTGGAGAAATAGAAGATCTCAGATCCAAAAGAACAGACATTTTGATTGTTGTCCATCTCCACTCCAAAAGCAATCCCCTAGGGATGAAAGATGGAGTCAAGCTAAACAAAGCTGAAACTCCAAGATGCAGAGACAGCTCTGACACCTTTGTAGCCACCTTACACACATCAGATCTGACAAGCAAGCTTTGGATCCAAGACTTCTTTGGATCCAACAGAATCAGATCACTTAGGACAATTTTCAGATCCAAAGAAAAGCAATCTTTGGATCCATGGCAGGTAGTCAGATGGCCCGGATCCAAGGGCCCCATAACAGATGAAAATAGTTGGCTCTGGTAGTTTTTTATCGGATCCGAGGAGGCTGGATCCATGACTTTACTGTTTTCTGTTTTGGATCCAATGGTGAGGTCAGATCCAGGTTAGCTCTTTCACTATATTTAGGATCTGAGGGTGAGGTTGAATCCAAATTAGGTGTTTTCTTAAATGTAGGCTCTGAGGGTGAGGTTGGATCCGAATTAGTTTTTTTCTTAAATGTAGGCTCTGAGGGTGAGGTCAGATCTGGCTTAGATCTTTTTCTAGTTGTAGGATCTGAAGGTGAGGATGGATGAGATTGAGGTCTTTTCTTAGATGTAGGATCCGATGTTGAGGTTGGATCCAATTTAGATCTCTTTAAAGATTAGTCTGAGGCCAAGAGGATGATGTGGATACCAAGCCTTTCAATATTAAATTTTTTTTTTTTTTTTTTTTTTTTAACTAAAGCCCTGTGGTTAAACCCAGGACAATCATTACATTCTTCCTGTAAAAGTAACAGTCCAAGACAGAAAACGTAGGTATCAAAAATGGAAATTAGTGCCCACACTTAACACGTTTTTTTTTTTAACTTACAGGTCCTTTTCTGCCATAGTAAAACAGCCACCAGTAACCATCAATCAGAAAATTAGCAAAACTAAAAGAACCAGACTTCTTTGTCTTAGTCTTTTTTTTAAGAAAACAATAATGGAATAACAGCAAAAAATAGTTAGAAGTATGTCAAGTGTAGATAACTGCTTTTACTTTAAAGATATTTCACTAGAAAAATGTTTGAATAGTCACATTTCAAGGAATGAGAGAAAAAGTGAATAAATAGTTTTGCAAAATTGCTAAGTCAGCAACAGGGTAAGGGATAAAATAAATGTTTAAATAAAAATGATCTTTTAACTGCTTGAGAGCTCAGGAGAACCATGTATTTTGCGTAAAGTGGCAAAGGAGATCTGAGGTACTTGGAGTTGGTGCACTGCGGTAAGGGAGAAGCTCAAGAGTTTTCAGTTGCCACGAGCTTTTGCAACAGCTGAGTCTGATCCGAGAGATCAGATCTGAACCCATATGTTGAGGACAGAATGAAAATTGACAACATCAGATCATTTATTTTGTTATAGTAAATTCATTGCATCCTTACTGCAGATGTCTTCATTCATTTCACAACAAATGTATATATTTTTCCTTTTTATTAATTAAGGTAAATACATTCTATGAAAATCATAAATCTATTGTCACAGTCTATAATTCTTTAGTTCATCTGTTTTCCACATAGCTTGCATTCACTTTACAAATTTAAGTTATCTGTAGACACATTGCTGTAAAACTTGTGACAATGTTACATTTTTGAAAAGGATAGCAGTGAACAAAGACACACCAATGAAGCCAATCTCATATGCTACAAAGTGTCCTGCACCTTACTAATAAGTCATACAGCTTGCCAAATTGATAGCCTTTGGTTGGATTATTTATCTCAGTAACATATGCATTTATGATTTATGCACCTTTTTTACCTTTGTAAAGAATAAATGATGTATAAATGACAAGTTGTCACTGGCATCAGAATAATTTCCTTCTAACTGTTTTTGGTTTATCCACTACACAAAATGGAAAAACAGAGAAAAACACAAAAATTAGTAACACAAAGTTTCTCCGCTTTACAGGACCCCAATGAAGGCAGTCCCACAAAGAAGCACACAGTCACGATTTTGTCCTCAGATTTCTGATTCAAACTCAGAGGAGAGCAAACTTTGTGATTCTTCCTTCTACCACATGATTTGTTTCATACACTAAGCTGGATTCTAGCATTATGTCCATTTTGATTACCTATTCCTGTGTCTCTTCTCTGCTGAGTGATGAATCTTTTTGACCTTCTTCACCACAAGCATGTCAGATCTGAAGCTTCACAGAACAACTGGAAGGGCTTTTTTTCCCTGAGAAACATTTGTCAATTAATCTTCCCATTGGTAGCAGATGTGTCCCTATCTCCAAATACATAATGTTGTAGTGCATTCCTTAGTGGAACAGTCCTTTCTAGACATTTACTCTGCAAATAACAACTTTACTAGATGATAATGAATGTCATCTTATGCACAGCTGATAGCTGCTCTCTTGTGCTGTTTTCTGGTTTGAAAGAACTGCAACATCTCATCCAGTCACTTCAAAACACCACTTTTCAACTTGAGGCATTGGCCCAGATTAGTTTTATTCTCAAAGAACAGGTATGGATACTTTGTCTATTAAACATTCCATCTGAGTAGGTATGTACTAGTATTATATGGTGACTCTTCTTTTCTGCCTAATTCATAAAATAACTAGATCTTTCTCTCTGTAACTCATGGAATGGCATATTAGACATGAAGATGCACTTTGTCTTTGGAAGCCTCCCTGTTTTCCTATGCATTCTTCCCAGAGTTTAAAAAAGTGGCAGATTTATCAGTCTTTTGAATTTATATTCCAGGAAAATAACTGGATTTTCTCCCTCCGCTAACATCATCATCATCATTATCCCTTTTCTTATTTTATACGGGCTCAGGATGTTGTGTCAACTGTTACACCTCCCTTAGTTCAGGGTCACTCTCTTACCTTATTCCACAGCTGTACCTCATTATCCCAGGTCTTCTGTCATGCAGGCCAACCATCTATTGGCTGGACATCCTCATCTCCTCATGTTTCATCTTGTCTCTTCACATCTGCTTTACTTGCACAGATGACTGAACCAGCTCAGTCTGTTCTTGATGTTCTATGCTAATGGGTCTGCTTCAGCTCTGATACCTTAATTTCTTCATCTGTCCCAAGCTGTGCATACTACTACTAATCTTGGGCACTTCATTTCCATCACCTTAAACTTCCTCAACATGTCTGTAGTCACTGTTCAGGTTCCCATGGGTTGCAGAAGCACTGGTCATACCACTGTTTCATATACCTTATTTTTCAGTTTCTTTTTCATTCTGCTTTGGCATACTTTTCAGCTTCTTTGGTCTTCTTCTGTCTCACACTGTCTGTAGAATAACTAGTGTGTTGTACCTTTAAGAAGCATTTCTAAGCCCTGAATGTGCATATAAATAGCAGGCAAGTGCTAGCTTCAGTGCCATTTTGTAAGTACAGCCAAAGTGTGAACATCTATGCATGAGACAACTAGTTTGTATATATGTTTATGTTTGTATATAATAAAGCTGCTTGAGCAGAACCCACAATGTTCGTGTACTTCATCCTGACTAGACGAGCGACATGGTCTCAGAACCGGGATTCCAGAGACTGCTTTTCAGAGCCACAAGGTGCAGAGTTAGCAGTGAAGACAAACTAAGTGAACCAAATGCAAAGAAAATGACCAGAAAAGAACTAAACATAATGAAAACTTGCACAGACAATTTATTTTATAAAAAATATAAAATGGAGCATTGCAAGGGCACAAAACGCATTACTAAGCAAACAAGTAGGACAAAAGCATTTATTAAGCAAACGAGAAGCATAAAAAGCTTATTAATTATAAAATGTACAAAATTAAGAGATTTGATAAAACGAGCATCAGAAAAGAACTTAAAGGGTTTAGAACTACCTCAGAATTGTAAAATGAGCATGTTTAAATTAAAACAAGCATATTCAGAGTTAAAAAGAGCACAGGAAAATATAATGGGCTGAAACAAGATTAAATGAGCAACACAAATATAGCAAAGGGCAAAAAGGGCACATTAAGTATAAATAAAGCAAGGCGATTGCATGTTTTTTGGTGAATTACTGTGTTTTGGCATAAACTACTACTTCACATTGACTGTAACTATGAATAGTATAACTAACGTTATTCAAAGTATCTCCAAGTGTGCAAAAGTGATTACAGTGTGTATTTATTACTGTGCATTTATTCTGAAGAGTTTGCTGTATGCAAAGTGCCACGATTTCGTAAAGTGCAGTCAAATACAGCCATTTCAAAATGTTTCTTGTGCTGGGTGTGTCTATTTGCAAAGTGATGCCATTATAGACTATTCCTTGCACTATACAGAGTTGTTAGCAAACTGTTTTGGGGAAATTTCAGTGTGTTGTGTATGTTTATTCGCAAGGTGCAATTACATCGAAATGTTTCTTCCTCCGAACTTCTTCCACCCAGTTTATTTTCACAGTGCAGTTATTTGAAATGTTTCTTACACTAAGAGGTAATTTCAAGAGTATTACAGTGCCTGGGAAATGTATTTCACAAAGTTCAGTTGTGCTATTGGGCATAGTTACAAGTACTGGCATAAATTTCAGGCAAATGTACATGCATGCATGTGTGTGTATGTGTGTGTGTGTGTGTGTGTGTGTGTGTGTGTGTGTGTGTGTTCATGCATACTGGCAAAAGTCTTTACTGAGATGTATTAATATGGCAGATGGCTTTCACAAATTGCTACCACTTGTATTTGATCAGAATATTGCATGGAATTGGAGAATATTTGAGCAAGAGTATGATATATTCATACAAGCAGCTTATTCTGCATGCACCAGGGCATAGAAAGACAGCGCTCATTTGTATATGCACCAGCAGTATATGAAGGTGAAGGAGCAGGTCATCATATTATTGTGCAGGCTGAAACAAGGTAAGACCCCGAGTGCTTGAAGTGCAAATTTAGAGAAATATGCAACCCCCAGACAAATGTTACATTAGAGAGGCATTTGTTTTATATAAGAGATCAAAAGCAAGGAGAACCTTCTGCAGTTTATATTACTGACCTGAGAAATGGAGCTAAAATGTGTACGTTTGATGACCTAAAAGATGAGTTAATAAAGGACAGGCTTGTGTGTGGCATTAATAGTGCTGCTGTGAGAAAGATTATACTTTGTGACAGTGATTTAACGCTGAGCAAAGCTATTGAGATTTGTCAAATTCATGAAGTTACAGAAAGGCACACTGATATGCTTGCAAGTGTTAAGAGCATAGTTTCAGCAAGCCCCAGAGCAAATGTAGACAGCATGCAACATGTGGGAGGAAGAAACAGGCCTAAGCACATGGCAGCTGCTGCCCATGTGGGTTTTCCTAGGAGATCCCACAACCTTCCAGCAAGTTCTATGACTAGTTCAGTTAAAGAAGCATGCTGAGTGCCGTACAAGGGTGAATCAGCAAAACCCAAGTCAAGCTCTATTGTTAACTGTCACAGTTGTGATGGAACCATGACTCTAAAAGAAAAAAGTGCTTAGCATTTGGTCAGCAATGCCATAAATACAAGAAATGGAACCTTTTGAAAAATTTTGCAAATCAAGTAATCCTCACACTGTCATAAAGAAGGGTCATTGGAAAAAGCAAATTGATCAAGCTGAACTACAACAGTCTGCTTTCTATGTGGAATGTGTATCAGTGATTAGTGAAAAGATTGATGCAGTAGATTTATTGGCAAAGAATTAAGTATTTTGTACTGTCCAGATCAATGGTAAATCCACCGAGCTCAAAGTAGACACTGGTTCAAAGTATAATGTTATGTCAGCAGACATATTTGCTAAGATGAGGGCTGATGAACAACTAAATATGACCAGTTGTGTGAAACTTGTTGCTTATGGAGGTGAAGAAATTCAAACCAAAGGCTAAGTAGGGCTTTCATGTTATGTGGCCAAAAACTGTTATAGCTTATTATTCTATGTAGCTCAAAGACTTGTGCAGCCATTATTAGGTCTCAGAGACAGTTTGATAATGAATCTGCTTTCTTTTACCAAAGAAATTCATTAAATAAGCACATGTCCCAGTTCCAGCTTCACTAACACTACTTTTCCAGAGTATGCTGATGCTTTCGATGACAAGTTGGGCAAACTTCCAGTTGTGTATTCTATGAAGTTAGACCGAGAGGTCAGTCCAATAGTCAGACCAGCAAGATAAGTTCCGATAGCTATGCAGCATAAAGTCAAAGTTCAGTTAGATAAAATGGTGCAGCAAGGTGTGATTTGTCCAGTTACAGAACCAACTGAATGGGTGTCTTCCATGGTAGCAGCTCACACAAAAGGCTGAGACAAAATCAGAATATGCATTGACCCAAAAGATTTGAACAAAGCATTAAAAAGACTGCATCATCCTATGTGTACAGTCAAAAAAGTTGCAGGTCTGATACCGAATGCCACTGTTTTTCTGTCTCGGATGCAAAAAGTTCATTTTATCAAGTGAGT
Source organism: Protopterus annectens (assembly GCF_019279795.1). Taxonomy (NCBI): domain Eukaryota; kingdom Metazoa; phylum Chordata; order Ceratodontiformes; family Protopteridae; genus Protopterus; species Protopterus annectens. The sequence continues at coordinate 1,915,087,646 of NC_056732.1, forward strand.
TTTGATCGCAAATCATCATTACTGACTACATTCAGTACCCCATTTTGAAGATACAGATTTTTTAGGATGCCATTTGAAATAAATTCTGCAAGTGAATTCTTTCACCATGTAATGGTGCAATTTTTTTCAGGTTATCCTTGTGCCATAATAGTAGATGATTTATTAGTCAGAGGTAATGGTGAAGCAGAGCATGACAGAAACCTTAAGAGAGTTCTAGACAGAGCACATGAAGTGAACTTAAAGCTCAATCCTCTAAAGTGCAAATTCAGACTACCAGAAGTTACATATGCAGGTCATTTAAAAATCAGAATCACCACTCCAAGTAGCCAAGAACCAGACTCGGTAGGATCAAATAAAAATGTTTAATTCCACAACAAGAAAGACTCAGTAGTAACACAGTCAGTCAAGCACTTTCGTGCATTTTTTCACTCCGTACACCATTTTGTTGTTCCATATGTAGGTCATTTATTTATTAGCATTGGCGTGAGACCAGACACATCCAAGCAAGCAGCTATTCTTGAGATGTCAGAACCAGATAATGTACAAGCTCTACAACGTTTTCTTGGTATGGCCAACTATTTAGGCAAGTTTATACCAAACTTCATTGAGCTGACAGTGATGTTGAGAGAGCTAACATGTAAGAATGTTACATGTTCATGGTTAGAACATCATCAGAGAGCATTTGAAGACCTTAAGCAGAAAACTGCTACTCCACCTACATTAAGATACTATGATGCCAACAAACCAGTAACGCTTTCCTGCAATGCTTCAAAATTTGGCCTTGGTGCAGTTATTCTTCGAGAGGGTAGACCAGTAGCCTATGCATCTAGAACACTTACCCAAACTGAAATGCAATATGCTCAGATTGAGAAGAACATTTGGCAATACTGTTTGAATGTTCCAAGTTTCATGATTATATCTATGGTTGAGATATTCAGATTGAAACTGATCATCAACTCATGCTACTATTTTAAAGAAGCCTATGCATTCTGCTTCAGCAAGATTACAAAGAATGATGCTTAAATTGCAAAAGTACAACTTCAAAATGGTCTATACAAAAGGCAAACTTCTTTATCTGGCTGATACCTTATCCAGATCACCCAGAAATAAAATGAAACAGCTTGACGCAGAACACTTTGACTTCAATGTCATGGAAGTGTGTAATTTTTCTACCACAAGACTTGATGGGCTAAGAGATCATACAAAGACTTATCCAATTTTGCAAAAGCTCAACCATTACATTAATGTTGGATGGCTGTCAAAGCAATCTAGTGTACCACATGAAGTGCAACTCTACTTTCCTTACAGAGATGAGATGTTGATAGAAGATGGCATTATTTTCAAAGGTCCTAAAATCATTGTTCCTGCTTCCTTACAGCAAGAATACATCCAGATTTTGCATCGTGGTCACCCAGCTTCCAAAGCTACCAAGAGAAGGGTGAGAGGACTAGTATTTTGGACTTCTCTAGCAAAAGACATTGATAAAGTACTTTCTTCTAGTTGAGTATGCAATAGTACTAAGCCGCATTTGCAAAAAGAACCACTTCAGGTAAGTCAAGTTCCTGAACTACCATGGTCAACAGTAGCCAATGACATATTCGAATGGAACAATCAACATTACATAGTACTGGTAGACTCTTATTCGAACTGGTTTGAGAGGATTTACTACCTAACCTAACTTCCACTACTGTTATTACCAAGCTGAAACGTCATTTCTCAGTCCATGGAAGGCCACAAAAGGTAATCTTTGACAATGGTACCCAATTTACCAGTCAGCTGTTTCAGAAATTTGCAAGAGAATGGAACTTTGATCGGATCGGATTGGTCAAGTAACAAATATATGTGAACAGCCGAGATCCTATCTTGTCAAATCTGAGGGTGTGGAGTACAAGAGAAATCACAGACATCTACTTCCTGTGCCAGAACTGTTATTGCAGCATTGTTCCTGTGATACAGACTCTAAATCTCAGAGTGATTCAGACAATGTTCCCATTCCAGAATGTGGCTTGATTCCCTACTACTGTTCCTAAGGCTGAACATTCTGCAGAGACAATCCCAGTTGCTAACTCCAGTTCCAATTTATACTCCACATGATTGGGTTGTATTTCCAGGGTCAGTGTGAGATGCACAGCAACTTGTACGTAGTTTATATATATATATATATATATATATATATATATATATATACATACACACATATATATCTAGTTTTGTATTATTGCATGATGGAAAATGGCTTGCAAGTCAGTCAATGTTGTCAATGTCATTTCTCAAACAGGGAGGATGTAGAATAACAGGTGTGTTGTATGGTTTACCTTTATATCGTTGATCACACTTTGTTGACCAGCCACTTAATCGACTCATTTACGCGAACCAAAAAAGCGAAAAATTTTAAATATCGAAAAACATTTGACATTTCTGGCCACGCCACACCTCCACACCATTGCTACCATGGGTCAGAAAGGGGTGAGGTTTTGTCATTCGCTTATTCGGAATTCGACACTGGAGGTATTTGCATTTCGGTATTCGCGGAAGTCGTTTCGCCCGTATCGGGATTGATGATATAAAGGTAAACCGTGTTGTACATTTAAGAAGCATTTCTAAGACCTGAATGTGCATATAAATAGTAGGCATGTGCTAGCTTCAGTGCCATTTTGTGAGTACAGCCAGAGTGTGAACATCTATGCATGAGACAACTAGCATGTATATATGTTTATGTTTGTATATAATAAAGCTGCTTGAACAGAACCCACAATGTTCGTCTACTTCACCCTGAATAGATGAGCGATTCTGTCTATGATACTGTGTCCCAGTTGGCCGCAATATTTCTGATTATAACTTTTACCTCTTCATTTAGATTCCCCCTGTACTCAGCCACATACCCCAGCTAGTTGAAGCCATTAACTTATCCCACTATTTACTTTCTATATGAGAATTCAGCTTCTTCTGATTTTATCAATTTGTTGCCATGACTGCTATCTTGTCTGTATTCATTTTCATTCCATGTGCCTTCCATTTTGCATTCCAGTTATCTATCATTTGCTGAAATTCATATTCATAGTCTGCAAGCATTGCCAGATCATCTGCATAAAAAAGCTCTGTTGCTATGTTGCCTTCAACCTGTTTTCTGATATAGTCCATCATCTGTATGAACAAGAATGGGTTCTGATAGATAAACAACAGCTGAATGAAAATAGTCCACAATAGTACCACGAATAGAAGGCCAATTCCAAAGTAATATAGTAGAATTTATTAAAAAGAAAAAAATAGTGCACACCAAAATATTCTCTCTAGCGCCTCGGCAACACTTGCCTTTAACAGAGTAAACCATAATTAATCAAAATGACTTACTTATATATTACCACACATTTATCTAATTAATCAATTAAATAAATTAAATACAACATTTCACAATAAAAGCCTAAAATACTTTACTGAACAAAACTTTTCCATACATATTCTTGATTCAGTCCTATAGGGCTCATTGTATTAAATTTTAAAATAATAAAAGCCTCCTTTTTTCTTAATATATATTTTATTTGTTGTTACTCATAAATATATTACTTTTAATATTATCTAACACTGTCACTTGTAGCCCCTCAGGATTCCCATTATGATACTCATTAAAATGTATTGCTATAGGACTAGTCTGCTTATTATTTTTTATATCCCTAACATGTTCCTTTACTCTACAAGAAAACTGTCTTTTAATTTCTCTTACATAAAATTTATTACATAGACACTTTAGTCCATATATTACCTTCTCCTTCCTACAATTAAAAATACCTTTGGTCTGAAAATTAATACCATTAATATTAGTAAATTCTCTACTTATATATTTACATATACTACATTTTCCACAGGCAAATGTGCCCTGTTCCTCAATTAATTTTGTAAGAATGGGTTGAGAGTTGAACCTTGGTACAGTCCCACCCTCACTAGAACCCCAAGGTGAGTCGGAACACTGTTTCTACTTGTGTCATTGGATACTGTACACAGTCTGCTCTAATTTCACCTGTGTTTCTGGAACTTCAGACCATAGACTGCCTATCTAAATCAGGTTGCTTAGTACTTCATCAGATTCTATCTCCATGTCTAGGAATGTCCAGTTGAGCTTGTTCTTCATTTCCACTTTCTTCTCTAATTTCTATCTCACTGCAAACACAAATTTGGCTGTACTATATCCTCACCTGATTTCAAACTGCTTATATCCCAGCTTATATTTTACTGCTGCTACCTCTGCACTGATCACAACTGTAAATGTCTCCTTTGTTTTTTTTTTTAAGTCTCTGTCTCCTCACTGCAATGAGTACCCTCAGGAGGAATGTCACTCCAATGTTTTCCTTCATGTACTTCATTCCTTCGTCTTTCATCATTGGCTGTTCTTGTGGGGTTATCTTCATTCTGAAGCTTCTTGAAGTCCTCCTTTCATCTGCTCTAGATACCCTCTGAACTTGTAAGGATACTGCTGCTGGCATCTGTTATGAATGTCAGCTGTTTACTTCTTTATCTTTTTATCACTATCTTGCAACCTGATGAAGTGTCTTTGTCCTACCTGCTGAGTCACTTAACAGAAGCTAGTAGAGGTTGTCTGACACCTTGCTCTTTACCATTGTAACTGCTCTCTTAACCTCTTTGTAAGCCAACCAGTTTTTCTCCTTATTCTGGTCCATCCTTTTTTTGTTCTCACATCTTTCTGCACCCTTTTACTTTGATAACCTCCAGAACTTCTAAGTCCACCACACATTTTCCATATATATATATATATATATATATATATATATATATTATTTCCACCACATTTCTATTCTATCTTCTTCACACATGCTGTTTTGAGACATTGCCATTCGTCTCCTCCTCAGCCTACTTTCCATCCTTCTGGAAGCACTACAATCATGACTATTTATTTGAATATTGATCAGTGCACTACACTGTAGATAATATCAATGAAATGAATAAATAATCTAAACTCCTGTGCTTTCCTTCAGTGTACTTCCAGGTCTTTAGCCTGGTGTCTGTTGACCTTAGAGCCTTCTCTGACTACTGCTTGCAGCTGAACATGTCCACCACTGGTTTAGGCCAGGGCCAACCATTCCACTAAGGAATTATTTAGTTATTTAGTTATTATTAGTTTATTTGCTATTTATTAATCATGTAGGTGGACTGGTCAATTAACCATTTTCAGCAATGACCCAGGCTCAGAGGACAATACATTCATTACAAATCATGTAGACTGTAATGAGAATAAAGGTAAGCAGTACATTTCTAGCAATAGCCGCTCTGGGGCTGGTGCTAGAATATGAGAGATTTTATAGCATAATTTGAGTTAGGTACTTTGCTTCCGATATTATCTGAGTGGCTTTAAAAGTTAAGCATCATGTGTTAGTGTTTTTTTTATAATTTCTTTTTGCTGTAAATATGCTGCCATCATGTAAAGTATGCTTTCTGATTGTAAAATGCATAGCTTTTCCTTTAATTGCTTCAATGGAACAATGTTTATCAAGTGTAGTAAATTTATATTTGTATTTTCTGTATGTTGAGTCCCTGCCTGGTTACTTCCTAAATTCTTGTTTTGTCACCTAGCCTTCTGATAATGTAACTGTTAGCACAGTGTGCAGGCGTTTTCTGTAGTCTGTGACATGTTTCAACACATAAATGCAGCACAATCAGTCACTCAGTCAGTCAATCAGACAATAAATCAATAATTAAATGCAGTTATATTCAAGTAAAATAAATTTTGAACAGAATAAGATTCCTTGTGTAATGTATTTTGCTTGGCATGCAGCAAAGTATTACAAATGTATCACTAATAGTTGCTTACCATGGGATAATCACTTTTAGGAAGAAAATTAGAGGTATGTGAATTATCTCACTGGTAGTTGTACAGTAAAGACTGTGTTACTGATAGAATGAATTGGTGCTAGAATAAAAGCATTTGGAAAAGTTTCTGCACCTATGAAAATGGAGATGTGATGAGGATGATGATGACACTGAAGATACAATGATGATTTTGACAAAGATGAAGATGATGGAGTTGATAGTGCTATATATGGTCAAAATGATGATTGAAAAAGTGATGAAGATGCTGAAGAAGATGATGACAATAATGATGAAGGTCTGAAGGTGATGACAAGGAAGATGTAATGATGTCAATGTCAGTGTTGACAAAGATGAAAATGATAAAGATGATGATGATAATGGTGAAGCTGGTGTTGATGAAGTTGCAATGATAATGAAGATGAAGCCATGATAATGATGCTGAAGATAACTGATACCAATGACAATGAAATGACACTGTGGGTGAAGATGTGATTAATATAATAAAAGGGTAATAACGATTATGACGATGATTATGAAAATGACAATAGTGATGCAGTGAAGTTTACATCTTTGTTTTTATATCCATTCATAATCACCCTTTACTGCAGAGCTACCAATGTGTTTATTCACATACCCTTAGTTCCCTAGTTTTGTTACTAAAAGTGATTATTGCATGGTAAACAACTGTAAGTGTCGCATCTGCACTGGGTTGAGAGAAATTCTTTGAATCCCAGAGTCTGTGTAATGTATCTGTCCCCTTTTACTATTATTGATATTTATTCTTAATGTTATGTCCGTTCTTGTACTACCTCCCTCAGTGCATTCCAGGCTGAAACTTTCAAATAGGACTGCATCAGACATTGCCTTATAGGCTATTAAGAGGTCAACACTAAGCAGCCAGTAAGAAATAGACTATAAAAGTTCCTGATGTCTTTCTAAATAGTTTTCCATTCCTATGACTTTTCTAGTAAGGAAACTTTGTAGCTTCTTAAGTTTCTACCAAATCTATTATACTGATCTCAGGGGAAGTCTTAGGTAAATTGGCACTCAAGGTGAAAAGCTCCATGATGCCTCCCACTGTGTACCCCTCCATATGAACATCAGCCAGTGCTTCCCTGCTCACCCTCACCCTTCCTTGTCTATCCACACCATCCAGATTATTATTTTTTTAAAATACAAACATCTTTATTAAACCATCACTTATGACCTAGGCAAACATACATTTATATAAATGAAAACAAACCACACTGCCACAATCCTAGTTACAAGCATTTTATATTGCAAACCATACTGAAATATTCCCAGCTGCAAACATTATACACTACTTATAATCTACAGAATTATTTTCAGTCAAACATTACATAGCTCATTTATGTCCTGCCTTCTTTTAAACCACAGTCCTCCCCTACATGTATTGTTCCCAAAATTTGCATTTTTCCATGCGGTTTGCTCCTAACCTTTTCTAAAGATCTCATTTCCAGTTGTTTTACCTTTGATACTATATTTACTACTTCTAGTATAAATAGCTTAGATTTTGATTTCCATTTTCTCATAATTGCTTTTTGGGCAACTACCATAATTATACACAGCAAGGCCTTACCATTTCTAGGCAGTTCCAATTCGGTATCTTAGCTCAGAAAAATCATCTCCCTTGTCACACCAATTTGTCCACCCAGCATCTCTGACAGTACATCCTACAGGGAATCTTAAAGTCCACCAACTCACCACACTCCCAGAAAATATGATCCAAATTACCTTTCTTCCCTATCACACCTCCAACATTTGCTGTCTACCTGAGAAGAAATTCTCTATAGTGTACTTGGAGTACAAAAATATCTATGTAAACATTTCCAAGCAAAAATCCTAAATCTAGATTTTGTTGCATGTTTGGGAGACATACATATATCCTCCTATTGTTTCTTTGTGAATTGCTTATCCAGTCTCTCTTCCCAATCCTTTCTAACCTCCTCTGATTGATTCTTATAGTTATCATGCAATATTTTATATGCTGTACTAATTATTATTTTTTAATGGCAGCTTTTGCTCTAGATTCTACTAAAACCTCTACCAGTGGTGGTCTTTAATTTAGGATCCCCTATTTATTCCTCTTTGCCTATACTCTGATAGCAGTCATTGATAGGGAAGGTAATCTTTAACCTGCAGTCCAAATAAATCCTTGGCGTCATCCCATTCTGTCATCTTTCCCTCTCTAGTTATTTGCTCCCAATATCTTGGTTCCTTTGCCAGTTTTCTGCAATAAATTCAAGCCCCCTCTTGCCTGTTGTCTGCATCCATAATTACAATCACCCCTATCAGCAAAATCTCCTTTCTCCATTCCAGTGTTGGCTTAGTTTTTAGTAACCTTTCTGCTACCTTATAAATATAATATTCTATGATTATTGGTATTCTCCTTAAAGGCCTACATCCAAAATTCCAGTCTCTCTTTCTTTCTTGAGCCCCCCCCCCCATTTCATCATCATGCCTTTCCACTTTTAATTATAGTTTTCTGTCTGTGCTATGTATAGGAGACTTAACTGTGTAACTGTGAAATACCCCTTCAATTCGGGTACTCCCAATGTGCCCTATTCTACTTGAAGAATCAACTTATCCCACTTGACACTCGCCATCTTTTCCTCACAGATAAGGTCCTTCAGCTCTTTATTAATTGCTATTCACAATGTCTACTCTGTTGATAAAAGTATGCCTGACCTGTTTATAAGACTAAAGGGACTAAAAACATTTTAACTGCTTGTGTCTTACTATCCATATCTATACGACAAAGCTTCCATTTTCTCAGTTTTTGTATTACCCTTTGTTATTCTCTTCCCACCTATCCTAAGCTGCCACACCAGAACCATTTTTAATCTATACTCCTAAATACTTCATTTTATCATGTCCCCATAAATATGGATATTGCTGAACCAATTCATGTGTGGGTACATAATTTACTGCTATTGCTTTGTTTTAGCTTTAGTGTCCTGAATGGTTGAGACCTATGCTGATATTACATTCATATTCAACCAACTCATTTTGCACATCTTCACAATATACAAATGACACCTATTGTATATACTGTCATTGATAAATGTCCTCTCCAGTGATCATGTCAGAGTGCTTATATCACAACCAGTCATCTCCATTGATATGTGACCTTGTGTAATAGTCACATAATATACAATAACTGTGTGGAGATATGAATATACCCACACAGGAGGTGTACTCTACTGTACATATTGTATTATGTACATATGTAATTATTTTTCATGCTACAGCTGTCTTGTCTTGGGGTGTCTGTACATTGACATGCCCTTATCTACTGTACATTATCATGTTTCACTTGTCTTCTTCCCCTTTCTTCATTCCTACCATTCATGTGTGTGGCCCATTTCAATGCACATACTACCCCCAGACTAGTGTATTTATAATGCAGTCTATATGCCCTTGATAATCAACACCAAACCTTTATTTCAGTGTGCCTAAAACATGTCTGTACTGTACTTTGCACCGACTACACTTTCCTATAATGTGTTAAAAATGCATTCATTGCCTTAAATTAAATCTTGGTAGTGATTGTGGCTGCCCACCCAATCTCACAGAACAAGCTTACTCTTAAGTAAACATGTATGCCTGTCTGAATGTGTTCTTTCTGGTTTACACTATTTCCTGGCCAGCAACAGTGTTGCTGGCCATGACACTGTTCTTGTATTTGTGCGTGACACACATATATAATTAGCACTGCTGCATATCTCACTAACATGTAAAGTCCATGCAGGCTTTGTGCTAAACCCACACAGACTTTATTGAACACCAGGGATATTTTGCTAGTTTTACAGAATGTAGAATTTAAAGTCAGCATAAATTTTAAAAGTGACAGTGCAGTCAAAAGCTTAGACCCCATGCAAGAAAAGAGTGCAACATAAATATTATGTCATAAAAAGGCACTGTAGTGGGCTTAAGAGGCTACCAAATAAAATAAAAATAAACTGCAGAAGGCTACAGATTTTTTTTCTGTTTCCTGGATATTTTTCCAAATGTTGTTTCATTGCCTTTTATTTTAGGTAATATGGAATACCATGAGGTTTATCATTAATAAATTAATTAATACATTAGTGGAGTAGCCTTATCTAGATTGGAACTGTGGAAAATTTGATGACCAAGACAAAATCAAGTAAATTTTTAACATAATTCATGGTTCATGCATTTTATTTTGTAACCTACTTATGTAAATATTTTAAGATGCCAAAATGCTAAATATGTATTTTAGAAGATGACTTTATAACTTAGAATTACAAAACTTATCAAAAGCAAAGGCATGCATATCTCAAATTTTCCCTGCATACCAGCCTGAAAATTCTGTTCACTTAATGCAAACTCAAGTACAAGAAAGAGAAGTACATATTGAATCTTAACTGATATGGTTATTACTTTCTGTAAACCCTAGCAACACTTACATGCACTCATAAGATAAAGGCATTTGTATCACATGGAATTTACTTGGCTACAAAGCACTGTTTTTAGATACTGTACTTTTACAGCAGTCCTTTAAAGCCTCACTTCTAATACCAGAATGATAAGTAGTGTCTTTCTTCTTTCTTTACAGAATGTTAACTGATAAAATCTGACCAATATTCAGCCATCTGTAAAGTCCCTGGACAAGCTCAAAAGTTCCTTGTTCTTCATTTATAAGGGGAGTTGGCTTAAATCCATAATCTGATTATCTATCTATCTATCTATCTATCTATCTATCTATCTATCTATCTATCTATCTATCTATCTGTCTGTCTGTCTATCTATCTATCTATCTATCTATCTATCTATCTATCTATCTATCTATCTATCTTATATTTTTGTTAGTTTTGTAAAATTCTATAGACTGCAGCCAAATGTAAGGTATGTTGTTAACCTGCAGGGCACCTTTAAGGATAATAGATATAATTGCATTTTACATAGTGCTGTAATAAGTGCACCTTGAACATGTCCAGGCAAGAGGAAATATGAAAACAGACCTAGGGATTCAATAAACTCTGTGTAGGGTTCATGTGAAGCCCACATGGAGTTTATATGTTTGTAAGGTGATGCACTGTGAGCAGCAGTGCTAATCACGTACTCATCCAACGCACTGTGTTTAAACATAAACAAGCATGGTTTTGTGGCCGACAACAAATGCTGAACAGGAAACTGTGTAAATTATCATGGACAGAAAACCATGTTACCTCAGAGCAAAATAGTTGGGTGGGATTCCGTAGGATGCTACAATGATTATCAGGGCTTAACATATAAGTTATGCATATGTCCCAAATGAGTGCACTTCACTTGATGGAAAACTCACTTCACTGAAAGTCAAATCAGTGAGACCACTTCACTGAAAACTCACTTGACTGAAACTCATTTTGTTGAAAGCTATAAATGGTGTTTTCCCCACTGTAGTGTGATCCTGGAGTTAGTATATAAAGTAAGGGGGTGTGGGGGGCATAGCCCTCCACATATTATAAACATTTTAAACTATACACAGTGATACTTACAAGTCCAATGAATAACTGTTTCCAGAAGAGAATATATAACCAACAAATGTGGGGGGCTGTGCCCCCCACACTCCCCCTTCCTATATATACTAACTCCAGGATTGCACTACAGTGGGGAAAAGGCCATATATAACTTTCAATGAAATGAGTTTCAGTCAAGTGAGTTTTCAGTAAAGTGAGCTTTTAGTGAAGTGGTCCTAGTAATTTCATTTTCAGTGAAGTGAGTTTTCCATCAAGCAAAGTGCACCCGTTCCAAATACAGTACAGGACAGTGTATACACTGCAGAGTGTTGAGAAATCCCATTCCAGGAATTCTGTACAGGAGTTGTGTAAATGATCTGTAAGGGTACATGGACTGTCATTTAAAGTAACCAGTCAGGGGAAGTGTGTGTATTTAATAGGGACACACAGATGAATGGTAGGAATAAACACGGGGAAAAGGGACAGGTAAAACAACTAATATACAGCAGATAAAGGCATGTCAATGGAAGACAGTTGTAGCAGGAGTACCAGTCACATATCAGTGTTGTAGAGTACAGACTGCACAGTTAAAATATGTACTATGTGACTGTCATACAAGGTGACATAATAATGGGGAAGATGCCTTTGTGAGATAAGCATCCTTGCATGAACAATGCAGAGGACATCTACCAGGGATGTTATATACAAGTGGGGTAGGGTACATATTGTGAAACTGATTTCCCTGAATATGAGTGTAATGTCAGCAAAGGTCTCCAACAAGTGGGAAACAGGTACAGGCGCATGGACAACAGTAAAAGAAGCATGCACAATCATGGGCAATATCAGAATAATACCACCCGTAATCCCATGTCTCTGATATAACATGTGTGATTCTGATTGATCAGGGATGGTTCTGCTCAAACATACTTATACAACTATTGCAACATGTCAGCAATCTATGATGGTAATAAAGCAAAGCATCCTGGCACTATAACATCTGCTGGATGTGTTAGGAGGGACATTGCTATAACTGTATGTGATACTTGGATCGTTATAGGCTAGTCGACTGGTGTGCATGACATTTTATATACAGCCAGGCAGCAAACAGCAGTAGTTCAATAAAGGTCTATCCCTCAGTAGTATACCAGAATAATGGGAAACACACAGCTCCCAAATACAATAGAATAAAACTTTATTTGATTGAAGCACTTTTTGTTTCACCATATGAAACTTCTTCAGAATAAATAATCTACTCATTGTGATTCTTAAATATCCAGGGTGGGTTTGGTACAAATTTAAAATCAGCCATTTCATTGGATGCTAGTTCAAAACAATTAACTTGAGTAACCATAGAAAATCACAGAATTTTAAAAGGTAAAGTGCATGTTTTTTCTTACATAAAACAACCACTTTAAAATATGCACTTTGAAAACATGTATACTCATAAATACAGATGTAAATATTTTGTATTTTGTATTCTAATGTACACAAGGAAAGTTCACAAATGTGCATCTAATAATTCTACGACTGTCCAGATTTTTGCATCACATTTTTGGTCTTTTCTCATAAAATTGTGGTTTTCTGGCAAATCATTGGCAAATCATTGAGGGTTGAAGTCAGAAAATAATGAGACATTTGAGTTTCAGACTTCGCTTCAGAATCAACTTCCTAAGTTTGTAAGAGCAATATTTAAAACGTGTCTATTTTGGGCCTTTGTTCTCCCATTATTTATGGCTTTGTCCAGATTTCTTGCTCCAAGAGGTTGGATGGAAAATAGAAAATTCACCCCGGGGATCACTCCAATAGCTCTATTCCACAGAAGCACTAGGAACTAATGTCGGGTGGCATGTTGCCAGGGTAATCCTATGGGCTAGGCTTGTAAAGGCTCCAGGGCCATTAGCCTAGTACACACCTATGAACCTATGAAAAGTATGGAGATGCTAAGTAACTAAGAACCTGTTGTCACTTTGCCATCCATTCCCTATTGCAATATTACCAACTTACCATTTATTTACTGTAACATAGGCAATTGATTCGTCAAAGGCAGCAGGCACTGAATTTGTAGTTGAACTACTGAAATATAAAGTTGTTTGCTAGCAGCAACTTCTTCATTAGTTACAGATTTCTTTAATGTGGAATTATGCAGATGACTTTTACTACTGTAGAGACTGTGCACATTGAATGGTATTAGTGGACTGTAACAACATAAGTTTGAGTAGACTTTTATTGATTAAGTGTTCTGGATTGAGCAGTTTTTTCATTATTGGTTCATACATTTTGTTTCATTCTTACTGGAAAAATGTTAAAAACTACAAATTTAAAACACACTCTAGCAAGTGGTGCCATATTATACAAGAAATATAATTTAATACAATCAGGAAGGTGAATCAAAGAACACATGCATGTACGCATGGTCCTAAAATGTGTGCAAGGGGCCTATGGTTTGAAAACAGCCTAAAGGTAATCTTTATCTGCCACAGGCTAAATGCATTTTCTTTGAGGGTTTCGGTGTTGTTTCAATGAATGTGAGTTTCAAGGGCAGGGAAGTTTTAATGTTAAGTCTGTTTTCATTGTGATGCTGTATTGCTTTGTTTAGCAAACATCTGTCAGTGTTTGTGCTATAAAATTTGAAATAAAAGTTTTAAATTAAATTCATATAATCATTATAGAAGTAAAGCAGAAAACAGTATGCACACTGAAAGAACTGAACAGTGTTTATGGTAACTGGGGAGAAATACCCAAATAATGGGACTGTGGAATGGCTGGATGGGGTGCTTGTATGGGGGGCCCGATCCATTACCCTGTGTAGAGCCCTGTTTGACTATAACCTGGCTCTGCCTTCACATACTCAGTTGTTGTGTTACATACAAGGGAGTAGTCAGCACTGTGGCCACATACTGGTGGATATTCCACATACCATCTACCCAAGGAAACAGGTCATACTACTTGATCTGCTTATAAGGTGTGATGTCTACATTATCCTTGGTTTGTGAGTTTGTTTTCATGATGTAACAAATCCCTCCATCTTTTTGTGTCATTGCAGGTGTTGTCATGGTTGTGCCAGCAGTCTTTGGTTTGTGTTGATACTGTCTGTGTCATATTAATATCACAGGTGGAGTCAATGATTGTCCACAATCTGTAGTCCTTCAGACAGCTGTTTGGACACAGGATGTGTATGTCATTTGTGATTTCTGTGACTTAAATAATGGACAGGAAAAGGCCTAGCAGACAGCTCTGATGTACGGACCTGATCAATGAACCTGAAATATAGGTCACTTCACACATTTCAACATATTTAGATGTCATGTATGTGATCCAGTGGTCTACTCACTTGGTGATATAGGTGTTTATGACCACTTCTGACAGTGCTGATTAAATAACTCTGTGTGGATTTGTGTCAAATGCCTTGGCCTTGTCAAGTTCAACAGGATGATAGGGTTGTCATCTTGCATGCCCTCAATGACTTCTTTGAAGACATCTAACAGATGTAATAGACATCATGTAGCATTAACAAGTCAATCTATTAATGGTACCAAAATTGAGCCTGATACCAACACTAAACTTGTAGGGGTCATTATTGATAATAAGCTAAGATTTGATATCCATATCAGTCAAACCATAAAGACAGTAAATAAGAAACTTGGATCCTTGTATAGAATTAAAAACTTCTTAACCCCTACGGCCAAACTCACTATTGCACGCACACATCTCCTCTCTACTTTACTGTATGCCTCTCCTGTCCTTTCCTTCCTCAATAAAAATGAGATCAAGAAACTCTCTGTTGCCTATAATCACATGGCCAGATTTGTAATAAGTGCTCCTCATAGAACTCATCATTGTCATAATCTAAGGAAACTCGACTGGCTTGAACTACCCAATCTTCTTAAAATGAACCAACTCACTGAAGCATTTAAAATAATCAAACAACCTGATAAAACCCCTTCACTGAGTGAAATATTGTTTCCCTACTCCAATCTTAGCTGTCTTCGCTCCTCAAACAGATTTCTGGTTCAAACCATCAAATCTAACAACTTGGGTGGTGAAGCTCTCTTTGCCAATTCCATAGGGAAGGTTTGGAATTCCCTCCCTAATAACCTAAGACTTACCACCTCCCTTTGTCAATTTTAAAATAATCTTAAACAATTTTTTAAGTCTCATTGGCTTTGCCCATGTATTAACCCTGATTAACTCTCCTTGACACATACTATACCCACTCCCCTGTACCTACTAGATGCTACTCTTCCTTTTCAAAGTTTCAAATACTTATCAACCAACGTCCTTAGCATTCTACCTCCTCTGGTTTCTATAGCAATCAAGCTCCTCCTTGCTTGACTGCATACTATAACAGTAAGGATCCTGTAACAACTTATAGAAATATTATTGCATTTTGAGTTGTATTTAAATCACACTGTTGGCAAATGTATCTAAACCAAAAAAAAAAAATATTGTTCCTGTAACTGTGTATTTATCTGTATGTAATTAATGTTGTACTTTTTTTCTCTGTGGAGCTTTTCTCCCCGGGCCTCCGCTGAAAATGGACATGCATCCAGTCGGACTATCCCGGTCAACAAATGTAAAATAAATATAAATAAAATAAAAACAAGTCACACATGTCTGTTGCACACAGCTGGGGTATTATTAGTGTCTATTTAGAAAAGGTCCATGATCATATGCTGGTCCACCTCACAGATGAGGAGAGTCAGGATGTATCTATACATGCATGCATCGGGTGCTGTCCCCCCAACTCATATGGACACATGTTGTTGTACACCCTTCTACAGGAATGTAATCTATGTGGAGGATGTGTTTAAATGTGCTTTCTACTGTGCAATGAAGGTGTATATGCTGAGTGATGCTATAGGTGATCTGTGATGTCACAGCCCATTAATTCTGTGTGATAGGCCTGGATGAAGGTAAGACCATGCATACTGCCTATCCTGATCTGGCCTAGGGCTTCTACATAATCTGTCATGCAGATATTATTGAAAAACTCTCCCAGCTGGGGATTAACCCTTATATTATTAGATGGATAACCAATTGGCAAACTGACAGAAAACATACTGTGAAATTTGGTGAATCAACCTGTATAAGCAGTGCTGTCACCACTGGCATACCCCAGGGATCTGTGCTTGGACTTTACTGTTTGGAATCTATTTCTCAACATTTCTGGCTAAAGTATACAGCCTTTAGCTTACTGTGTTTGCTGATTCTTGCATATCGACTACAATCATTGAGTCCAAAATGATGATAACATACTACAGGAGTGGATAACACAGACAAATTATTAGTGACAAAGCCACATGGTCCACAAATACATGCAAAAATGTGTCTTTATTTTGGCCTTCTGCAAAGTGAAATTTCCTGCTAATTACAGCATTGACAACACTCTATCTATGCTGAAATCCAGTGATGCAAGACCTGGGAACACATGTACATAGCAATCTGAGCATCAACCTCCAAAAGTCCACAGTAATATGGAAAAGCTACATTGTGCACAGCATAAGTTACGCCAACGTATTCAGATCTGGGGATTATACAACAGCACTGTACCCAAACTTCATCAGAACACTAACAGAGTATAATGTTCCCTTTTGCATGCACCTCACCAGACCCATGCAGTAGCTGAAGAGACCGCAGGGGTTTCTCACCAAGAAAGCACATGGCCTACAAACCATGCCATGATGTATGTGGCTAGACTGAAAGCCATGTCACTTGTAATTGGTATCTTATAAGATGAGGTGACTTCTGCCTGGCCTCCTGGCTGGGCTCTCACCCTGCCCTGGTGGGAATAGTGCACATCCACAAATCAGATGTAGATGATGGCATCAGCAGTGTCTTGTGAGGAGAAAATGGTAATAGCAGTGTCCCACATGCTGGTGTAAAAGGCTTTCTGTAATGTCAAGCAAGTGCACAAACACAGACACACACACACAAACACACACACACACACACACACACACACACACACACACACACACACACACACACACACATCCCAGTTGACTGCAATGAGAACAGAACACCTACCTATATAAATACACCAGCTATAGAACACTGTATTTAAGACGTGCCACAGCTCAAGTCTGACTTGGAGTATGTCTGTCAACACTTTATAGGTGATGGCATCAGCAGTGTCTGGTGAGGAAAATATGTTAATAGCCATGTCCCACATGCAGGTGTAAAAGGCTCTCTCTAATATCAAGCAAGTGCAAACAAACACACACACACACACACACACACACACACACACACACACACACACACACACACACACACACACACACACACACACGCACACACACACACACACACCAAAGCTGACTGCAGTGAGAACAGAACCCCCTACCTCTCTAAGTACACAGACTACAGAGCCCAGTACTTTACACAAGCACCACAGCACAAGTTTGACTTTTACAAGGCTGCAGGACAACTTATAGTGGATAATGACATCAGGCTGAATGTTGGAGAGAAGATGTTGGTAGGTCTGCATGAAATGGATGTGTAGGCATGTGCAAATGTCAAAATACTGTCAGTCCATGGAACTGGAGTGATAACTGTAAGATACACACTTATGTATTTGTGGGTAGGTACATACACACACGCACACATACATACACACACATGCACACACACAGGCACAGGCACACACACAGGCACAGGTGCACGCACACACACACACACACACACACACACACACACACACACACACACACACACACACACACACACACACACACACATATCCACAGTTGAATGCAGTGAGAACAGAACTTCCTACCTACGTATGCAGACTACAGAGCTCAGAACGTTATGTAAGCACTATAACACAAGACTGACTTTTATAATATTGTGACTTAGCTTTTCTGCCTTGCTTCATAAGAATCCCCAGTAGTGTGCTCGCAGTCCCTCAGCAAAAGTTACATCCTGTGTCTTGGCCAACCTCCAATCAACCCAAGGCTGTCTTGTTGCCCTGCACTGTGAGACCCTGCGTCAGAGAAACACTAAAGTGCTTTCAGCTACACTAGTTCCCCTCAGTAAAAGTTAAATCCTGTGTCTTGGCCAACCTCCAATCAACCCAAGGCTGTCTTGTTGCCCTGCACTGTGAGACCCTGTGTCAATGGAACACTAAAGTGCTTTCAGCTACACTAGTTCCCCTCAGCAAAAGTTACATCCTGTGTCTTGGCCAACCTCCAATCAACCCAAGGCTGTCTTGTTGCCCTGCACTGTGAGACCCTGCATTGGTGGAACACTAAAATGCTTTCAGCTACACTAGTTCCCCTCAGCAAAAGTTACATCCTGTGTTGTGGCCAACCTCCAACCAACCCAAGGCTGTCTCATTGCCCCGCACTGTAAGACCCTGCATCGGTGGAACACTAAAGTGCTTTCAGCTACACTAGTTCCCCTCAGGAAAAGTTACACCCTGTGTCTTGGCCAACCTCCAATCAACCCAAGGCTGTCTTGTTGCCCTGCACTGTGAGACCCTGAGTCAGTGGAACACTAAAGTGCTTTCAGCTACACTAGTGTATGTTAGAGTAGTAATTAATCTGTCCTCCAAACTAAAGACTGTTTCCCCTTTCACTGTACGCGTGCACACTACTGGGCCCCCCTGGTCCCCCCCCCCATTTCTCTCTTCCTATAGTACTTCTAGGTCAATTACTTAACTTTTTCCAAGAGAAAGTAGATTTTACCTATGTACCTGCAGCCCATACTTCTTTTGTTTTTCTCTGCAGAAATGGTGGTCCTCTTCATCACTCTCTACTAGATTAGTAGTATAAAATTTTTAGTTATTAGGCAAATACTGCACCACACACTGACCTGGAATTAACTTAGCTTGGTTTTCCTGTTTTCTTTTTAGCAGCTGGCTTAGTCCAGTTTTTCTGCCTCTCAACCTTGCATTACTTTGTGTCTCTCCCTTCCCCCACCTTGAATCTGCACACCTCCCCTCCCAGTCCTGCTTAATTACAGAGATATCAAAAAGCCTGCTGTAGAAAGGCACCATCTTTTGACTTAGCTTTTCTGCCTTGCTTCATAGGAATCGCCAGTAGTGTGCTCGCATGTAAGTACGACCTGGTATTGTTTTTGTTTGTGATTCTTACTGCTATTTTTGAGAAGTTTCACACATGGTATGTATTTTGTCATGCATATTTCTGGTTGGTAACAGCTCTTTCTGGTCACTTGTTTTCTGGAGTTGCATTTCAAGAGTGTTTTTGTTGTTTTTTCCTTTACTCTATTTGCCCTGCATAATGAGTATTTTTGTTGTGCCAGTATATAATTGTATTTATAGCATATAGTGACTTTAAATAACAGGTAAAATGCTGCTTTATTCAGTAATATGAATACTGTCACCTGCTATGTGTACTTTTAGATCAGTACCCTGTTTGGCAAGTAGAGTAGAAGTTGGTGTGACTTCCAAGGGATACAGCTGACCCTGTGTATCTGCATAACATCACTGTTATTTCTGACTGTTAGCTGGAGAATGTAGCATCTTAGTAGTTACTTGTTTCTGTAGCACACCACTGATTTCTGACTTTTAGTGCAGAATGTTAAATTGTGTGTAGCATCTTAGAAGTTACTTGTGTTTCTGTAGCATACCACTGTTGTTCCTGACTTTTAGTGGAGAATGCTAAATAGTGTGTAGCAGCTTAGTAGTTACTATTTTTGACTTCATAACCTTTATAACAATACATAATAGTGTAGTGTGTATGTTATAATAGCTTGGTATCAACTGCAGTTACCTTTTTTGTTTTTTTTTTCTCTGCTATCCTTTCATTTTGTGTTGTTCATAGAATTGTGCTGTTTCTTACAAGGTGTGCTGCTCCACCCCTGCATTCTCTGTCTCAGTTACTTGATAATCAGAGTGTTTTAAAACTTCAGACTTAATATTTACCTCCTTTTCCTTTTTACTTCCAGTCCCCTCAGCAAAAGTTACATCTTGTGTCTTGGCCAACTTTAATCAACCCAAGGCTGTCTCATTACCCTGCACTGAGACCCTCCGTCGGTGGAACACTAAAGTGCTTTCAGCTAAACTAGTGCATGTTAGAGTTGTATTTAATCTGTCCTCCAAACTGAAGACTGTTTCCCCTTTCACTGTACGCGTACACACTACTGGTCATCCCCCATTTCTCTCTTCCTATAGTACTCCTAGGTCAATTACTTAACTTTTTCCAAGAGAAAGTAGCTTTTACCTATGTACCTGCAGCCCATACTTCTTTTGCTTTTCCCTGCAGAAATGGTGGTCCTTTTCACCACTCTCTACTAGATTAGTAGTATAACATTTGTAGCTATTAGGTAAATACTGCACCACACTGACCTGGAATTAACTTAGCTTGGTTTTCCTGTTTTCTTTTTAGCAGCTGGCTTAGTCCAGTTTTTCTGACTCTCAACCTTGCATTACTTTGTGTCTATCCCTTCCCCCACCTTGAACCTGTACACCTCCCCCCCACTTCTGCTTAATTACAGAGGTATCAAAAATCCTGATGTAGAAAGGCACCATATTTTGGTTTAGCTTTTCTGCCTTGCTTCATAGGAATCCCCAGTAGTGTGCTTGCAAGCAAGTAGCCCACAGCCCTCCATACAATTAGTGCATCCAAGTGCCCCACCTGCCCACTAGGTGGCTCCATACTATTATCTTTAGGGTCTCTAAATCCCTTTACCTCTTCTTCATTGAATTCCCCTAACACAGTTCTTAGTCATCTCTTTGTTATTGTTCTCTCTCACACTGTGTTCCCAGTATAACCATACAAATATTTCTTTATCACTCTGCTATAATCCCACTTCTATCTTTTTGTAAGCCTCTTACCTTCTTATATATCTCAACACACTTACCTTCAGACTTCAGCACTCCACTGATTGATTGTTCTTCTTGATGATCTCCTTCTTTTGGCTCTACCTGCTCCGTTTGCCCTGCGGGCTCACTCCACTCCCCTACCCTGCTCTGCCCCCAATTCTCACCTGACCCCAGGTGTCCTACACTTATTATCACCTTGCCACTCACCCTTATCTGACATCGCTCCCACTCCTCAGAATCAATCAGTATTAACCAATCATTAACAGGACCCAGCCCTATTACTCCAACTCTCTCCAGTCTCTCACTATATGCAAATTATAAACACCCCCAACTATTTTAAACAAGCATCACTCAAATACCCATACAATGCCGCCACGTACTTTTAACAAATCTTCAAACTCTAATCCTATTTACTGCCTAATACCCCCACTTATAATTCTCTATCTTCTCACAGCCTATGAATACCAACACCTTCCTGGCACCCACTACCCTAGAACCAAAACCAGTACTACTAATAAGCCACATAATTCTAACCGACCACTACCCCACCTCTCGTCAAACTCTTCTAACACAAAAACTCAACATCCCATCCGTGCTTCATATATTAATCCTAGAACTAAAGGCTACCACAAACTCTTGTTAAAACTCCAGAAACTTGCTATTAGATTACTACCTCACCTCATAGTGGATAGTGACATCCACCCTAACCCAGGCCCAACCCCACCTTTTACTATCAGCCCCACAAATAACACCTATACTAGCCTACGAAACTCAAATAATGCCCTCAACTCACTCCTACTGTATCACCTAAACATTAGAAGTATAGACAAGAAAATTAACTACTTACATGCCCTCCTGAATGTCCACTCCCCTGATATACTATGTCTTACTGAGACCTGGCTCAGGCCTACTACCATTGATAATGACATTATATCCCCAGGGTACAATATATTAAAACTTGATCGCATCTCTAAGAAATAGGGGGGAGGGGTAGCCATCTTGTATAAATCCACTCTGGAAGTATCCAAAACTAGTACCCAAATGCCTTGTTTACTAACAATGCAGAAATACTCATCACAAAGGTCCAACTCAACAAACGCAAATCTATAAACATTGCATCCTCCAATGGCTCTCCACTAACTGCACCCAGGAAACTGTTAATCTCTTGGATGTTAATATCGACTGGAATACTTACTCTTCAGACTTCCCCTCCACCCATATAAATTTGCATGGCTTCTCCCAGATGACATCTTCCCCAACCAGACTCAATAAGCCTAACAAAAAAGAAAGTATCCTAGACTGGATATTAATAAACAACCTACCCCAGATATATAAAACAGGCACCCTACCTTAAAACTTTAGTGATCACTTCCTGACCTATATAATCAGGAAAAGAAATGACATCCCTCAACAATCTTCCTTTAAAACCATTAGAAGTTGTAAGAACTTTATTCAGACTAAATTTCAGAATGAACTTAACACGTGACTGGTCCCAACCTATGGCTACTTCCACTAGACGAAGCGATCTCATACTTTGACTCTACATTTCTTGCTATCCTGGATAACCACGCTCCCCCACGCACTATCAGAACCAATAACAAAGTAGAACATGGCTGTCCAATGATACAAGACAAAAAATTATTAGCAGAAACAAAGCGTGGACCTCCTGGAGAACCACTATGTCCCCAAAAAAACACCTTATATATAAACAGCAGAGAAATGATACAAAGAAGTCTGTTATGCTAGACAAAGAGAATTACTACTGTAATCTGCAACAAAAGCACCAAAATCAACCACAAAAATTCTGGTCAGGCATAAACAAACTTCTCCACCCAGGCCAATCAGCTACCCCTACTCCCTTAACTACCCTCCAACAACCTCCTAAAATTGTTGCTAACACCTTTAACACTTTCTTTACAGAAACCATAAAATCCCTAGCCAGGAAGCTATCTCCCTATACCCAAAAAACCACCAACCCCCCACACCTGATAATAAGATCCCCTTTAAGCTTGATCCAGTACCAACATCTTTTATTAAGTCCTTACTTAAAAAACTGAAACCCACCACTCTTTCAGCAGACCTACTACCTGCAGAATATCTCCAAAAAGCCGCTAATTAAATAGCATACCCCATATCAATTTTAATCAATAGAACTATCCAGGAAGCCTGTATCCCCCACATCTGGAAAATCTCCCACATTGTTCCCCTTTCCACTGAACTTTCAAATTATAGGCCTATAGCCATTCTGTCTCCCTTGGCTAAAATAATGGAAACATTTATCCGCAAGCAATTTCTTGTCTATCTGAATTAAAACACTCTCTAGACCCCTCCCACCATAGATTTAGACCTTGCCATAGTACAACCTCAGCCCTTCTCTCCTTATCCCATACAATAAATCAAAATCATAATGACATCAAGCTCTTCTTGGCCCTCTTCCTTGACCTATCCAAGGCATTTGATATGATAAATCACCAGCTACTCTTAAACACATTAAAATCACTCTCCATAGATAACCTAGCAATTACCTGGTTTCATTCTTACCCGAGTGACAGACAACAAGCTGTACTATGGAAGAATAACTTATTGTCCCTTTTACCAGTCACCCTTGGAGTCCCACAGGGATCTATATTAGGTCCCCTCCTATTCTCCATATTCATTAATGACCTGTACAAAGTCATCCCTGATGCAACTTGTATTCAGTATGCAGATGACTCAACCCTAATCTGCTCTGCCACCTCGCCCACAGATTTACAATACTTGTCCCAAATCACTTTCAGCAAAGTAGAGAACTGTCTCACTGGTTGCCAACTACTATTAAACCCAAATAAAATCAAACTATTACTCTTCTCCCCCACTCACAAGGTCCCCTTACCACCTCTCACTATAATATCTAACAATGGTACCATAATTTCCCCAGAACCTAGTACTAAACCACTGGGAGTGATCATCGACAACAACCTCAAGTTTGATGCTCACATAGACAAAACTATTAAAACAGTTAATAAAAAATTAGGTTCTTTATACAGGATTAAACAATTTCTAACCCCATCTGCTAGAACTGTTATTGCCCGTACACATCTGCTATCAACCCTTCTTTATGCCTCACCCATCTTCGTAAACCTAAGCAAATCAAATCTCAACAAATTTGCTAGGTTCTACAATAACATTGCCAGATTTGCCACAGGATTAGCTTATAGAACCCATCACTGCCTTAACCTTCAATCGTTAGACTGGCTTGAACTACCCTATCAACTGCAATATAACCAACTAATAGTTGTTCACAAAATCCTCTACCAACCAGACAGTACACCCATACTGAAAAATATTATTACCCCCTACAGTAACCTAAAATCCCTTCGCTCTTGCAAAAAATTGCTAGTGCAAAATGTTAAAACCAACAATTCAGCTGGTGAATCACTATTCTCCAACTCTGCCAGTAAAAACTGGAACCTACTTCCTGCTGAACTCACCACTGACCCCTCCTTATCCCAATTCAAAAAA
This sequence comes from Protopterus annectens, assembly GCF_019279795.1. NCBI lineage: Eukaryota > Metazoa > Chordata > Ceratodontiformes > Protopteridae > Protopterus > Protopterus annectens. The sequence continues at coordinate 1,915,112,237 of NC_056732.1, forward strand.
TCCCTTAGGAAATACCTAAAAATGCAGTGGCTTTGTCCCTGTACAAGCCCTGACAAACCCCCACTCAAGCATAATTCATAAATGAGAACCTCATTACAAGAATAAAACTCTGACTCTAACTGTTTAAAATTCTGTGTATCACCCACCTACTGGAAAGATTTAAAGTTAACACTACACCATGTATGATAACCACCTTAATATATGTGTTTTCCTTTTTCAGATGAAATCTTTAACTATTTATTTCTCAGCTACTTGCTTCCACCCTTTGCTGTGTGTATGTGAGAAAAACATGTACCTGTGTGTACATATTGTTAAACAAATCTCAGTTTTGTGATTACTCACTGTAATAATTTCACTGTATTTACACTTGTTTTTGTACATTTGGAGCTTTTCTCCCAGGGCCTCTGCTGAAAATGGACCTGTATCCAGTCGGACTTTCCTGGTTAACAAATGTAAAATAAAATAAATAAATAATGCTGCATGACAACCTATAGTGGTTGACATCAGCACTGAATGTTGAAGAGAAATTGTTGGGAGGTCTGCAGGTAATGGATGCGTAGGCATGTTCAACTGTGAAGATAGTTCTAGTTCTGCATGTTACCAGATTGATGTGCATGGTATATCACATAACACTTGATGTTAGTTTAGAAGACCATCTGATTGAGCTTAGTACAATCTGTATATACAGCCTACCTTGATTCCTAGCCTCAAGTTAGGTATTGCTATCTGTGCATTACCCTGTCTCATATTGTATACATATCTAATGTTTGTCTACTGTAATGTATTTTTTGCTATTGTATATATATTCAATTGCTATTGTACTCTGCTGCTGATTTATTGTTCTGCAGAGCTTTTCTCCTCAGGCCTCTGCTAAAAAAGGACCTGTGTCCAGTAAGAACTTACAGGTAAGCAAATGTAAATAAATAAATATTAATTTATATAGTTGAGTTGACATATTTGGCAATAAGTACTGAGAGACCAGGGATGCAGTGCATGGGGGGTGGTAACACATGGCTTGTAAATATGTATGTTCTCAGATATAGGGCCTTCATTTTTTATGTTTCCACACTTAGTTTCATGGCATTAAGACTAAATGAACAGTAAATAGTATTTATACATGGTATTATTAACTTTTCATAGTGCAATGGTGAACAGCAGGTTTGCGAGATGGATGGCAAAGTGTTTGCACATGCGAGATACACATTTCCACTGCTTTCCATGTTTGCTTGTAGTTAATCAGTGTGCAAACATGAGCCTTATTGCTAAAAGTTTGAGGGTAAGTACTGAGTGTATGAAACACACCTGTTGCTTAGCTGACTCTGTGGCAGAAGGTGTAAATGCATTGACACATTTCTTTTTGATACTGAGTTCAAACCCAGGTGTATCTAATACTTTTAAATAAACAGCGCTTATGCAATGACATTATTCTTTATAGTACATTCAGCATTTGTTACTGTGTGTTGATGTAGCACAGTGGGGTTAAGCGGCATTGCATGGAGGTAGCCTTGTCATTGCAGAACTAATCACTATTGCTTAGCATTGTTATATGATGCCAAACTCTGCACAAACATATAGGTCAAAAAGTGAGGGATCTGTTACTTTTTTTGGTACTTCTGTGTGTTGTATGTGATTCTATTTTTTGACCAGATTACATGTGTTAAAGTGAGGCAAATAGGAAAGTGGTGAAATGGGGAGCAAGCAGGGAGAAGAACAAAGGGAAAGCAATACAGGAATGTGCAGGAGGGAGGTAGGAAGGAACCACAACTATCCATTTCTTCAACAGTGTTAACTGAAAATATGTGTAGAATATTAGCTTAATTTTGACTGTCACCTCCATAAAGAGTGGTAACAGCAATGTAATCATGTTGTTTTGCCAACTGGACCAAATCAATTGTGTCAAGAAGATGTGTGCAAAATGGAGAGCTATGTATGGCACTATTTTTTATTTTGTGGGACAGGTGCCCATTTTTTTAATTCAGTAAGAGAGGAATGCGGGGTAAGGGACACTGGTATTTCTGGGTCATGTAAGTTGGGTAGCTGAGGAAGCAAATGCAAGCAAACAAGATAAGACACAGGGCAATGAGGGACACAAAAAGTTGGGGGACACCATGATTTGGGTGAGGGAGGTGACCACCCAGACTCATGCCCATCAAACATGGAGACATTAAGAACCTAGTCCTTAACCACTGGACTGTCAACACTGTTCCCTTACTCCACTGGTGGCTGGAGTGCTTAACATCTTCACCTCCTATGAACCATGAGGGGAAGCAGCCTCTTCATCTGGTGTAGGTGTACACCAATGGTGTGGTGCACAGCCCTATGCACCAACTCTGGCACCTCCTGGTGAGTTATGAAATCCCCACATCTGCCACTATTCCTGGAGGGTACCACAGCACAAGGTGCCAGGGCAGTACTACCCAATGGGTCAGCTAGTGCGGGGGCACCCGAGGCAGTGCTGCCAGGTTGGGTCCCAGATGTGCTGGGAACTGTTGCTGGTGGAGTGGGGCCAGGCTGATCCACTGGGGCTGGCCTACCTCACTGTGCTGTGAAGCATTTAGTGGTTTGTTACAGTTGGATGAAATGGAGACATTTTGCCAACAAACACGTGAAAATAAAAAAAAAAGAAATAAAGGTTGGGGTGAGAGAAAAAAAAGATGAAATTAGTACCATCATATGTGACATACAAAGCATTATTACAATTATATGACTATTTTATCTAAAGTATTGCATTTAAGTATACATCCTAACAACTACAGACTGATAAAAGTAATCCTTGAAATGTGCATATAGTGCACATATGCTTGGTCCAATTATACAGATTTCAGTTAACAGCAGGACATTTATGCCATTTATACAGAGTTTAATTTATGTAATATTATTAAAGAAATGTAGTACTGTATAGTTGTTACTCATGGTATTTGAACCCGGAGTCTCTGACTACAGTCTTACACTTGACTCCTACAGTTGATTTTTGGTACAGACTAATGCATGAGTACTTGCTTTTACAGTTAATATATGAATGCTCATTTGCTACTACTGTATAGAAAACCCCAAAAATCTATCTTAAACATTTAAAACTACAGTAATACTTCTCTTGTGCTGCATACATGCATACCACTTGCTTCCCTCAGTCTCTCCAGGTTAGCAGCATGAGCTTGGCGATTCAACTCTATTTCAACATTAGTTGTGGAAAAAATGGAAAAAAGCAGAAGAGCATTATACATATCTTATATATATTTAACTTTCTATGTATTAAAAATAATATTTTATTAGCATACTTACACAGGTGTGGGATGTCACCAGTTTGAAACTCAGTCAACCACTGGTTGAGGGTATCCCACTAGCACCTTTGTAGGTCATTGAAATGGTGTTTACACTGTTTTCCAGTGTGAGGGATGCCAGTTGCATGAGATACAGCCTAAGCCAAACTACTCCAAGTCACAGACTTGTACTGGGAGCCAGAATAGTCCCCCTGCAGAAGGCTTTGGCTGTGGCACTTTACCAGGAATCCAATAAATATCCTGGACTACTGAATGTCCCACCTCTGTGCCAAAAATTGGGCACCTTCCTCTCTAATGCCAGACATGTCTAATGCAAGAACTAGAACAATGGCAATTAATGATTTCCCACCAATTTATGTTATTGCATTTACTGGTAGTGAGTAAACCTGAGCAATGATGTCAACTGCGTTCACTTGTTGTTAAGCAAAGTGCAGCAGTGCCAATCAGGGATGAAATAAATATTTTAAACTGGAAGGTTAATCTGACACTTGACTTTAGTTTGGGGGGGGGTCTGCTGCTGTAGCTTGGAAATATATTTTGAAAATTGGAAGGTAAATATTACAGGAGTTAAGTTTGCAGGCATGCACTGGGGGCAATTTCATGACCTGACACATTTTTTTCACCTTTATACACTGATAAAATGGATTTTTAAAATGTGGGATTCAAACCTACGCATAAGGGGCAAAATATTTTATTCCACAGGGGTGATTTTCCATCTATGCCACAGAAGTGCTGTTCAAACATAGTCACGAGTCATTCATAACTACACCTGACAGTTTGAGGTGTTAGCCATGTATGTGACCTGACAAGGTTCTTGTACATAGATTAATTTATGTAAGTGTCTTATTTAAGTGCAAAGGCCATCCAAGTCCAGATACCAGAATTATACTTACACAAATATAATAGACAGTATACCCTCAGTCATACATTTGAAAACAGAATAAGGGTGTCTTATCCTGAGTCTACTTTGACCCATCAGAATAACATATCAGCGAAACTACAGTTCAACAAGGTTGTTGTTGAAGATCACATTACAGAAATATAGTAGACAGTATACCCTCAGTCATACATCTGAAAACAGAATAAGGGTGTCTTATCCTGAGTCTACTTTGACACATCAGAATAACATATCAGTGAAACTACAGTTCAATGAGGTTGTTGGAGATCACAGTACAGTGGGGATACAGTATACCCTCAGTCATACATCTGAAAACAGAATAAGGGTGTCTTAGCCTGAGTCTACTTTGATACATCAGAATAACATATCAGCGAAACTACAGTTCAACAAGGTTGTTGTTGGAGATCACAGTACAGTGGGGATAAGGGAATTTTCCCTTTTCCTCACTGTAGTGAGGAATTGGAGTTGGTGAATATTAGTAGCGGGGGTGTGGGTGGGTGCAGCCTTCCACATGGGTGGTGCAGGGGGCTTGACACCTGCTTAATTTCATGCAGTGTATTTTTTTTGTTTGTTTTTTATTTAGTCTGTGAACTGTAGTTTTGGGAAAGTGCATTTCCAGAGAAATGCACTTTCATGAAACTGGACTAGAGAAACTGAGTTTCACTGAAATGTTTATTTTGATGGGTTAATTCATATCTACTCCACTATCTAAAGTGCTATAACTGAGATTGAATATAATGGGAAATGGAACAACAGTAAACATTTCTGGAATGTCCTGTATTAGAACCCAGGACCATATGTATGTTAGCCCTACACTTTTTGCCACAAGAACATTGAAATAGCACTTGCATATTTTCTGTTCATTGCTATAAACTGGAATGTCACAACAGTAAAAATAGGTTGCATAGTCTATACGAGAGCCATCTGTATTACAGCCCTAACTTTCACCTGCTGCCACAGGAGTAATTACATGGCATTCTTAAGTTCTGTGTGTCAACCACCATGCAATGACCCTTAGCCTGTTTGTGTGATGCCAACAGAATTAAATGAATCCATTTTAAATTACTGTCTGTCTGCGTCCTGTCTCTAGGTGTTCAATGGCTGCAGGTGTTGGGGAACCTTGCTAACCACTGAGCAATGCCACTTAGTGGTATTGTGTGATGGAAAGCAAAATCTGCAACAATATATCCTTTTTGACATTTATACTTTTATATAGACACCCTGTTTGCAGATGTTCTGTCTGCTTCCTGTGTGGGACAGTAGTCTGAGCAAAAAAGATAAGCAAAACCACACCCAGCATTCATTGTGTTTCTCTTCCCTTGTCTGCGCTAAATTGCACACTGAGCAAACACTGGCATTAAAAAAAAAGGAAAAGTAGTTGGAATGAAGAAGAGGAATCTATGAAATAAGCACTACAAAATGTTGGTTGGTACACATGAAATATTTTTACACAGGTCAGGATTTGAACCCTCACTCCAATGAACCTTCAGAACACAGTAAGGGTGTCCTCTCCCTCTTTGCCACAAAACAGCTTCGCAGCAGGGAACTGAAATCATTCTGAATACAACCAACTGCACCATCATCTACAGTACTAACAAAACACACTGCAGTTATTTGTATATGTATTAATTTCAGATATAGTGCACTAAGTGGTAACACTTATGACTATTGCTTGCAAAAATGCAGTTGTGTCTTATCTCTCTGTGTTTATTGCTCATGTTTGTCTTATTTGAGCAGTAATATGAGATATGTAGTCTGAAAGGCATTCTATATCATTGTCCTTAAAATGTGTGAGGATATTAGATGGCAATAATATACAATTGTCAACAAATGAAGGGGAGGTTGGATGTTAATGAACAGAAACTGTGAATTGTGCGCTGCTTACTTACATTTCAAACTTTGATAAAATTACTTCTACACTTTGTAAGTCTAACCTGGCTAACACACCCACTGGAGGTAGGACAATCTGCATTGTTGTGTTTTCCTTCTGCCTACCAGTAATCATTCACAGCTGAAATCCAGTAGCAACAAACAGTACTACATGGAGGCAAGTATTTGGGATTTAGCAATTTAAATCAGTTCACATCTAATTTATATCTTCACTATGCTCATAGCCCTGCATCTACACCATAAAAAGGCAACCATGTAGCTAGAGAATCTGAAGGTTAGAAGAATTGTTTATGTGGAGAACACAGAAGAGGATATTACTTTTCAGATATATCTGCACAGAAGACAATTGACCTTAAGAAGGTATGCTTGTATTTTTCAGTTATATACTACATATGCTGAAATGTCATTAAGAAAAATCTGCTAACATATATTTATATATTTCTGCATTAGCAAATGCTATTTTTATCTGAATGCATTTCTTTGAAGTGTACTGATGCCTTGTTTTGCATCTAGCCTTGCTATGTGTGTGATTGTAATATGTTACATCTACACAATTTTCTTTTATATATTTCACTATCTTGACTGTTTTATGTTTCTCCAGTGTGTAATAGTGAAATGCTAACATTTATGTTTTATCTGGAAACAGGACATTTAGTTATGTCATACTTATGTGTATTATCCTTCTGTTGTGCTTTACGTCACCTAGGACTATGGTACCCAGGCATCTCAAAGTGCAGAACAGCATGTCCTTGACATTGGTACTACTGTTTCAGGGACAACAAGTATGTCTCAGGAGGAGCTTCCAGGTAGGCTTACATATCTTGGTTGTTAAATACTCTTGTATAGTAAAATATTAACAGCACTACATTAATTCTGTTTAACAATAAATTTATTTGTGATGGGGTTATAAATTGTTACAGTTAACAACACATTCTGATTGATTACACATGGGCTTAGGTTGGACTTGTCATCCAAGTTCTTGTTAAAAGTATAGTTAATGGACATATAAAGGACAAACAGTTTTAACTCCCTGTGTTACTGTTACTTGTGATTGTGTTGTCCTTAACTTTTACTTAACTTCTTCCAGGACCATTGTCCATGGGAAGCATAGCATCAGCTGCACGTGGTAAGCCAAATATCTTCTTTGTCAGTGGTGATGAACAGTTCAAAGTAATATATAACTTTTATCCATAAGTGTGATGTGGGTGTGAGGACTGTTGTGTGTATTGCTGTACTATGTGCAATAGTGGCATCACTGTTGGTTGTTAGCATACATTTGACTATAGCAGTGTAGCTATTAATTTATTTCCTGTGTTTGTTGCTTATTATCACAGGTGATCCTGACAGTGGAAGCGTAGGACTCTTAGCACTTGATGTCACATCAGCAGACTCTGATGATGATGGTAGCCAAACAGAGGCACAGTCAGGGGGTGCAGAGGTTGTATCTGACACAGAGGTTGACATTCAGCCATCCTTCAGACACAGCCACTAGGCCTACGACAACCTCTTCCAGTGTGCCCTCAGATAGTGAACACATGGAAGGTGAGATACTCAGTTAGGAAATGTGGTTCCTGTGGCTTCAGTGCCTGTTGACTCTGGCCATAGCCAAAAAATTTGGGCAAGGTGCCACACAGGTGGGTTGTTAAGGATGTTTGGAGGATGCCTGCTGTCCTTCCTCCACCTGATCCAGGTGTGTCTTCCCATGCCACTTGATGTATGTTTAGGGCCATCATGGAGGCACAGGCACATTCCTATGGGTTACCCAGAGACATGCATGACTGCCTTCACCATGTGCCATTTCAATGAATCACATGAATGACATGTTGGAATGAGCAGTGTCTGCTGGGATGGGAATGGAATCTTCATGGGTGTAGGTGAGCCACAACATCTGCTGTTAACTGACATGGCCATGCCTGATCATGCTCCTATAGTGGCACAACTTCCACTGCTCCATCAGTGGCTGAAGTGTCCACATCCGGACATGGCAGACCATGGTGTTTGTGGTCCTGGCCATCCATTTTTTCATCAGTATTGTTAATGATCCTGTGAGGGTTGTGAAGTCTGAAACTGAAATGTGTCTCATTACTTTCTAACTTCTCTCTGTAATGATTTTCCAGTACAAAGGATTGGTGCTAATATGCGGACATTTGGTGACCATCAGTACTTTTGAGAGGTACAACTGTGTGACTCTTTGATGCCTGGGGACTACTACTTGATAATGGACACATATACATCACATAGGTCTCTGGTGTCCCATGTTAAAGTCATCTCTGTACAAACCACCCACCTTTTACTTGCTTACATTACTAAGTAACAACATGCAAGGATATGCCATTCATATTATTACACAATACACTCCAGGTTCTACACTTACCTTGTAAATCCAGCAGTTGTAGCAGTTTTAGCTCAGGGCTGACTCTGTCTGATGCTAAGAGTACACAGCCATTATATGGGTAGGTAAAGGTTGTGAACATTGCCTGGCTTCAATGTTACTATATGTATGTGTGAAGAAGGAATGTTGTAGCCCCTTAGGTGGTGAGTGTGTGTGCTATGCATTGCCTCTTAGCCAATGCAAGGGCATACTGAGAATGCCTATGTCTGGCTACACCCACTGCAGCTGCCAGATCCCCCCTCTTGACTCCTTACTTGCATGTAGCTGTGGTGACCTTACCATTAGTGGTGGGATGTGTGGCTCTTCCCCTTGTTCATCCTGCTGTAGCTGGTTTCTCAGGATGATGTTGTGTAGCATGGCACAAATGGTGAAGATTGCAGTACATGTACATGGATTGTACTGCAATGGTCCCCACAGATGTATCTAGGCACTGCAAATGTGATTTCAGCAACCCAAACACACATTCTGTGATATTTCTGGTTTGAGCATGTGCCTCATTATGGCGTTCTTCAATGGGTGTGTGTACATTTCTGATGGGTGTCATTAGCCATGGTTGCAGTGCATAACTTGCATCCCCCAGTAAATGTTTCTGTGCGATATCCCCTGTAGTGAACTTCTGATAGAGTTGGGATGTGTGACAGATATCTATTTTGTGGCAACTGCCTAGTTGCCAACCCATACGTTCAAGATGATTCCCTTGGCATTGCTCATGACTTGGCAGTTAAAAGAGATGAAGCCTTTCTATTTATGTAGAGCCTTCCCTATTCCCTAGGTGGTACTTTAATTTCTATGTGTGTGCAGTCTTTCTGAATCTACAATAGTGTTCTACCATGTGTGCAGCGCAGTGCGCCACACATATGGTGTAAACGGATCATGTAGGGTTTATTGAATATGGCTGAAGGTCTTTTTTAAAACAAGAAACACATTTATTAAACTATCATGTATGACATAGATGATCTTTCATTTATATAAATGAAAATAAGCCATACCGATACAATCTCAGTTACAAACATTAAACATTACAAACCATGCCGACACAACTGTAATTGCAAATGTTATACATCACTTACAGTATATCCAGTAATTCTTGGTCAACCAGGGACAATGCCAGAGTTTAAAATTCGGGTCTACACAACAGCTCACCAAAGTCACGCCTACTTTCCACGTCACTCACATTCCCACCCACGGTGTCCTTTTTCTTTTCTATATCCTGTATATTTTCAATCCCAGTCCTATTGTCACTCCTAGTGTCAACTACAGTTTGTTTTACGGTCCTATCACAGAATGCTCTGATTTTTTTGTCTCACATTTTTGTTCCGTGTTTCATAAAATTCTGTTTTTTGCCAAATCAGTGGCAAACTAATGCAAAACCTGTTATTCTATCAACTTTCTAAGTTTGTAAGATCAAAGATTAAAAGTAGTCCGTATTTCTTGTGTTAAGAGGCTGGGAAGAGGTACGTAAGGTTCCGTCCATGCTTTGCAACTCCTGCGTACAATAATTTCATTTTTAGAGCTATCGCTCGTTGTGTTTCATTCCTACAGTAGCCAATAACCACAGTGCGTCAGATTAATTAGCATACTTAAAATCCTTCCATAAGCTTGGTTGTCATACAGTCATAACTTATATTTGTAAAGTTATAATGATTTCTGAGTGATACAGTGACCATGGGGCATTTTCTTAATGTTGCTATGCATTTAAACGTGATGCGTACGCGTTATTTCAGCTTGCAATAGTTAACTAAAACCTACAATACTAGCAACTGGTGAATGTTTAAACTAGTTTTTCAACTTTTTTTGTGCAAATCCCTGGAATCTGTATATGCCAATATCGCTATGCCTCGGAGGAAAGGAAATATACTATGCGACCATGAAACGGCAATATCAGAAGTTTCGCTCGTCCAGTCTCGCTTTCCGGAAACACAAAATATTTTCACTGGCTGTGGCATGAGAGAATGTGGTAATAGTGAGTCCCCGACCGTCCAAAGTGAGAGCTAGTGAGATTGGGTCACAGCGCTTTCACAATTTTTAGGTAAGATTAAAAAAAAAAAAAAGAAAACTTACTATCGAGGTTTTTTTCATGTAACCAGCCCTGCACGCAAGCTGACCCCCAGAAGATAGCCTAACTTTTGCTAACATCTAAACAATTTTTTTATTACCACTGCATCTAGGGTTCCAACCTGTCCCACTTTGCGAGGGACAGTCCCTCTGTGGACAGTTGTGTCCTGCAAGAAATCTGAAAAAATGGCAAATGTCATGAGATTTTATGACAAAAATATGTCGTATACTTCATGTGATAGTTGCATAAAACAGTTATTCTGTATCTGAAACACCTAAATGTTATAAGAAACAGAATAAACAACTAAAATTCTACAAGGATAAGCCTTTATTTAGGCAAACAAGTGACGTTCTGCATAATCTGACGTGTGTACCAAAGATGTCCCACTATGGGCTTTTGAAAACGTGTCAACCCTAACTGCATCAATTTGAAATAGTGCCTTATACAGCTACGACTGTCTGGTTTTAATGTCAGCAGTTTTGAGTATTTGTAGTAACAAACCAAGCATGTACTGGAGCTGGACTCGTATGGTGGGAGGGTTAAAGGCCTAAAATAGTGACATATTTTAAATATTACAATTACTAACATAGAAAGTTGCTAGAATAACAGGATTTGTGTTTTGAAGGACATGAAATCTGAACCACAAATGTATGTAATTATTTAGTGACTTCAGTCTTCAGTGGTTTGACATAAGACCACACATTGTATGTGGAATATACAAAAAATATAGGATTTCAGTTAAAATCTGGACAATTTAAAGGTACTCTATTCTATTGTACCTTTTTTAAATGTAAAGGATGTGAGTGCTGGGACTTGCAGGTTTTAAGCCACTTGTAACAAGTATTGTAGACATTGTAGAATAGTACATCCCTGTCCATCTGTGCAGAAGTGGATGTGGCCTGCATGTTTGACATGCCAAATGGCTGTGATGTATGCAAATAGTGAGACTGACAGACATGCATTTTTGACAATGACATCAAGCATGTATTGGTAATTGATTGACAGATATTGAAATCACCCCTGTACACTTGGGTTCCATTGGAGACTGATGTTATTACTTTGCCTTGGTCCACATTTTACAGAGCCAACAGGCCACTTAAGGCTAGGGCTAACCCCAAACCTACTAATCCTAACCCTAAACGTTAGGGTTAGGGCTAACCCTAGGCCTAACCATAACATCTGTGTCCAGTAGAGCCCAGATAGGTGTTTTTAATGAACATCTCTATGTTATTAAATAGTAAATTACTAAACAATATCAGGATACATCGGAGACATTTGAGAGGTATCCATGTCACATACTGACGTTCTGTCTTAATGTATAAATCTGTATTAATAAACAGCTCTTTGCTACCATCACTCCAATAGAACTGGTTTCAGTTGCAGTGCCGTTTCTTTGCCATTATTGAATTGTAGTGCCCCCTCGAGATAACGTGCTGAATACCCAGTGAATACTCATGAGGCCGGTGAAGACATCGTCATGAACATTCATTATTCAAACATGTCACTGGGTGTTGGGTGGTGACCGGGGTTTAGGCCGGAGGGACTTGCTATTGTGCATCCTGGGAGATACTGTTCAACAACAACACCGAAGCATACAACCCCCTTTCCTTGCAATGCTTTGAACACATTGAGCAGTAGTATTTCTTTACTGCAGTTAATACCATAACAAAATAATCACCGCTACCTCTCATTTTCTAGTCTTGAGTGTAAACTTTCTGAATGGAAACAGTGGTTATTTGGTGGCAGGAAGTAATTTACTGCTCTCTAAGGGTAGACATTATTGACTGAGCCCTAGCTACTCTCTCATTGGTTCTTTTAGTTTTACCACTCAGTTTTAAACACTGTGTGGCAGGTAGTGCTGTGCAACACTTTATTCAACACTTGCAGATTCTTTTGCTTTTCAGTTCTGTCTTAGGAACCCTTCTTAAATCCTCCTCCTAGTTATAGCTGTATTAACCACAGAGTTAAGTGGCAGAACATTATTGCATGAATAAGGTAATCTTGTAGACAGTCCATACACAAATTATCTGCCTACCTACCTGGTGTGTTCAAAGCAATTTTTTTATCCACGCATTTGTATATCTCAAATCAATACCTTACCTACTACTGCAACACTGTCTATCAGCAGTTGCTCACAGAGCCGGATCATAGTCAAATGCGGCCCTTGGCAGGATAATGGATTGGGGCCCCCACAACAGCCATTACAGTATCCCATTACTTGCCTATCTCTCCTAGTTAGCATAATCACTGTTCAAACCTGTCAGTGGGCATAATACTTTCTTTACTTCTACAATGATTACAGATATTTGGATTTCATTTAAAACTCTTATTTCTAATTTTTGCAGTATCTTAATATCCATTTCAAACTTTTTTATAGCAGCCATTATAAATTACTCTGATAATCACTTGTCTAAGAAAGAGAAGGAGTATAGTTAAAGGAAAAAACATATAAAATATCCAAACAATAACATAAAGTATATACAAAAATGCCAAGTGCCTATAAGACTCATGGATATGAAAAGTTTGGTAAGAAAATAACAGGACACACACACAGGAAAGAAATAACAATAGATATTCTGGGTGAGGATTACTTGAAATAGCACAAACAGTGATAGCCATTTGCTAGACAAAACAATACAGTCTCCCAATGAAAACCAACTTAGCATAAATAGTAAACTTCTCTGTTTCTGAAACTCACATGCACTGAAACACCCATTCAAAGAAAATGCTTCTGGCTATTTGTGGATTAAGTTTACCATTGCGGCACTACGACACTGTACGAGCACATCCACTCATGCATGAATCGTGCCATCTCAAATAGAACCAAAATGCTCTCATCCAAAAAAAGGAAGCCAATCTGGTGGTCCCCTGCCATAAACAAACTTTACAACAAAAGGAAGAAACTTTTGCAGAAAAGAGGAAAATCCCAGGATGCAAAAAACTCCCTTACTAGCCTCAGTAAGAAACTGAGATGCCTCATAAAATCCTCCAAAGCTAGTTACGAAAATAAAATTGCCAAAGATTCCAAAGACAACCACAAAGCATTCTATAATTATGTCAAGAATCTAAATGGCAATGCTCAGATCTGCTCTGAGCTAAAACAGAATGGCATTAAATATACTGATTCGAAGGATATTGCCAATATCCTGGCAGATCGATTCAGTGCCAACTTCACCCCACTCTCACCCCCTAAATGGCATATCTCAATACCAGAAGATTGCCAAATTCCAGTAATAACGGCCACACAGGTACAAAACGCACTCTCTAAAGCCAAGAATACAGCATCCATGGGACCAGATGACATCCCGGGCTGTGTACTACATGAACTACAATATGAACTGGCACCTCACCTAAGTGTCATGTTTAATCATAGCCTCACCTCAGGTTTCGTGCCCACTGAGTGGCGCAGAGCTATAGTTATCCCAATCCACAAGGGGATCCACCTTGGATTCCGGAAACTACCGTCCCATCAGTCTGACAAGCCTTATCTGCAAGGCCATGGAGCGTATTATCATGGAACTTATAAACAAAGACATTGGCAACCTTCAAACACTGGACCCCACCCAGTTTGGGTTTGTGAAGGGCCAATCTTGTCTCCTGAACCTGATTGACTTCTTTGAATCAGTCTCCAGAGCCATGGACAAGGGTAAGGTGGTCCACACAGTCTATCTAGACCTTGCCAAGGCCTTTGACACCATCCCCACTCTGGAATCATAGATAAACTTACTAAGTTGGGCATTAATCCCTATGTCACCCAATGGGTTGCTAAATGGCTTACTGATAGAACCCACACTGTAAAGTAGCCGACTCCAAATCCAGCTCCAGACAAGTGACAAGTGGAGTACCTCAGGGTTCAGTCCTGGGGCCGCTCTTGTTTGGCATCTACTTCTCTGAAGTACAGGTCAACACTAAGGGACTCTGGCTAACAAAGTTTGCAGATGACTGCAAACTGGGAGCCATTATTGAATCCCCAAATGATGTGGATACTCTACAAAAGGGCCTTACAGAAACAGATGCTTGGTGCCAGAGCCATGGGCTCAAGCTCAATGCCAAGAAATGTATTGTTATCCCTTTGGGAAAAAAACATGTATCCATGAATTACCATATAGGTGGCAGTACACTAAACACAGAAAGTGTGATAAGAGACTTAGGGACACAGGTGGACAGTGGTCTCACCTTCGATAACCACATCGCCACAACAGTCAGGAAATCCTTCTATGTGGCACACCTCATCACAAAGGGCTTTTCATCCAGAAAAAAGGAGGTCATTGTCCCACTGTATTCATCCCTTATTAGACCCATTATAGAATACAATGCCCCATTTGGTATGTACCTCTCAAGACATCTGCAACAACTGGAAAGGCCTCAGAAATACCTCACTAAAAGAATCACAGGCCTAAAGCAGATGCCCTATGCTGACCGCCTTAAAAAACTCCAGCTATACTCTGTCGCATATCGTCTACTCAGAGGCGATCTCTGCTTAACATACAAGGCCATGTCAAACCCAGAGCTGTTGGACATGCTACACTTAAAGAAATCCCAATCCCTCAGAGCTACACGCCCAGGGATCTAAACCTTGTCATCACAATAAACAAAACATGTTGGAGGGATAGGTTCCTGACCCAGAGACTCCCCAGACTCTGGAATAGATTGCCCATACATGTCAAGCAGAGTGCCTCTTTGGACCTCTTCAAGAGGAACCTTGACGATTGGATGGGAGAAAGGAAATTCACCCCAGGGATCACGTCAGTTGCCCTGCTAGACAGGGGTCCAGGAAAGTAAATAATGTGGGAAGAAATATTCAGGGAATTGTTATGGCTAGGCTTGTATAGGCCCTAGGGCTGATAGCCTAGTACTAACCTATGAACCTATGAACCTATGAACCTATTGAGCTGAAAGATCGCGAAGCAGAGCTGACATTTATCAAGTGTTTAACACTCTCAAAAGAATAATGAGTATGATTGCTAACACTGGTGAAAATCTACATGGGAATGTTTAAGGCGGCAAGAGAGCTGCATAGTGCTCTACAAAGCATCACAGAAAATTATGAAGTTTATATCACAATGGTATCACCCATTAGCAACAGTTTAAAAAATAGATGTGAGAAAACCAGATATAATAGTCCAGGAAAAGGAGACAAAAGTAGCATTGACCATTGAAATTGCTACACCCAGTGAATACAGCGTATAAGTACAGTATCTTAATTACAGAGAGACACAAAGTCATAAAATACCAGGATTTGCAGGGATAAATAAGGAAAATGTGGAAGAAGGATACACAGACAGTTCCAATAGTAGCAGGAGTAATGTACAGTCTTATTCAGATATGCTACTGATACATGTAACTCTTTATGAATTACAGAAGGACTCAGTTCTGGGCACATTGTGGGTGCTGTGAGGAGCTCTTTTGGCTAACATCAAAGATTGAAACAATACTAAGTTTATGAACTTTAATCATACTTTGACTTAGGAATGAGGTCCATTCCCATCATGATATTAAAAACCCAAAAAACTGTGAGAAATTAAAAACAGTGAAAATCAATAAAGTATATGAAATCAGACCTTTAGTAGGGTAAACAGAATCAAGGGGCCCAAACAACATTAAAAAAAAGAGTGGATCTTTGCAGAGTGTGTCTGAGAGACTCATGGCACCCCAAGCACATTAAAAGACTGAGGGGTTCTCAGCAGAATGGGTTCAGAAAACTTACACAACCGAGCCATATTAAAAGACTAACATGTTCTCTGCGGAATGCATGTAGGAAACTCACGGGATCCACAAAAAAAAAAAAAAAAGAGCGAGGGGTTCTGAGTAGAATGGGTTCAGGAAGCTTAGTGCATTACTAAAGATGTCTGAAGTTGCTAGAAGAAATTACAGAATCAGGAGCCTGTGGCATGTGGCAGAAGCTGTCAGAGCCACAGCAGAATTTCTATGCTCATTGTATGCAGAGCTGCATGAATAGAATCCGGGTCAGCCCACATCGTAATTAACATATTCACATAGGCACATCAGATGTAGTGAAGAGAAGGGCCTCTTAACCAGAGGTCAGGTGCCCCATCTGGGTAACATAGTCTAGTACTCACAGCATCATTAATAAGACCATTATGCACTCTTCTTTTTTACACACCTTTGTTAAATTATCATTTAAGAAATAGGCAAACATGTATTAACAGAAAAGAAATTAAGCCATATTAACATTTTTCCATTTACACACAATATACATCACACATCTTTTCTTTCCTTATAACAATCTTCAATTCATCATTACATAAATTGCTGAATTTCTTCATTCCCTTAAAATTCACTCGTGCTCCAGAGCATTATTCTGCATGTATTGCTCACATGAATTCTATTAATTTCTATGTCATTTGCTCTTTCTCTTTTTCTAAAGATTCCTTCTTCCGGTTCTTTTATTTGATTTATAATATTCAGTACTTCAAATAGAGTCAGTTTAAACTTTGATTTCCCTTTTCTAGTAATTGCTTTTTTAGCACCCAACAGAATTGAACTTAATAAAGATTTACCATGTCCAGGCAATTCAGATCCTGTGTCCCAGCTCAAAAGAATAATTTCCTTAGTTACAGCCATTTGTTCACCCAATATTACTGACAAAGTACTCTGTAGGAAATTTTTAAAATCTGCCCACTCATTACACTTTCAAAATATATGTTACTAGTCACCTCTTTCATCCCTATCACACCTCCAACATTTGCTGTCTACCTGAGGAAAAATTCTTTGAAATCTGCTTGTCATATAAAATACATATGCAAAGCTTCCAAGTAAAGATACTCAACCTTCTGCTGCATATTTGGGAGCATATAGATTAGTACTAAGCTAACTGCCTTTGCAAGCCATTTTTTTTTTTAGCCTAGTCAATTACCCCCTGTGAGATTCTAACCTTGCATCTTGTGTTTGTAAAGCAAACACCTTAACCATTAGGCCACCCTCCCAACCCCGGAAGGGGAAAGGTAATAGTCTCTGTAAATAGTCTGTTTGTAATATGTAATGCTGGTATTATGTAATGCTGGTAGAATTTTTAGTTGAATATAGGACAAAAGCTTCTGTTAAAAACTAAATTAGGGAGTATACAATATTGCAGTTACAGTTAATCCTAATGTTGGAGGTGTGATAGGGATGAAAGAGGTGACTAGTAACATATATTTTGAAAGTGTAATGAGTGGGCAGATTTTAAAAATTTCCTACAGAGTACTTTGTCAGTAATATTGGGTGAACAAATGGCTGTAACTAAGGAAATTATTCTTTTGAGCTGGGACACAGGATCTGAATTGCCTGGTGGGAAAGATATGTATAATCTCCTATTGTTCTGTTATAAATTATCTTTCCATTCTCTCTTCCCAGTCTTTTTTAAACTCCTCTGATTGATTCTTATAGTTATCACGCAATATTGTATACTCCCTAATTTAGTTTTTAACAGAAGCTTTTGTCCTATATTCAACTAAAACTTCTACCAGACCAGGTCTTTCATTTAAGATCCCTCTATACCTTTTTCTTTGCCTATATTCTGACATCAATCCCTGGTGGGAAAGATATTATCTAGTCTGCAGTTCCCTTGGCCTCATCCCAGTCTATTACCTTTCCCCTTCTAGTTATTTGTTCCCAATACCCTGGTTCATTTGCCAGCTTTCTCCATTAAATTCCAGCCCCCTCTTCCCTATTCTCTGTACCCCCTATTGCAGTCATCCCTATTGACAAAATCTCCTTTCTCCATTAATGTCGGCTTAGTTCTTATAATTTTTTATTCTATTTATTTTACATTTGTTGACCGGGATAGTCCAACTGGATGCATGTCCATTTTCAGCAGAGGCGCGGGGAGTAAAGCTCCAAGGGTAAGCAGAGACAGCATTACATAATACCAGCATTACATATTACAAACAGACTATTTACAGAGATTACATAAGTAAGCAAGTTAAACAAGTTCCACAGGTTACAGTTAATCCTGAGCACAAGTCAGGATTAAATTAAATTACACAGTAAACCTTAACAGATTTTTACACATTCTAGAGAGAGTTAGCCTGGCTTGATACATTGACATAGCCAGTTAAGTGACAAATGTTGTCTGAGTCTAGTGTTAAATTGACCTAAGGTGGAAAGTAAGGTAATATCAGCTGGAAGAAAGTTCCAGGATCTATTTACAGAGTTTGCAAAGAGAGAATCACCGGCTGTGTTATTAATTTTGCTAGTCTGAATTAGTAGTTTGTTAGAGGATCAAATCGGTCTAGGATTGTTATAGGGGGGGTGATAATATTTTTAAGTGCAGGATTTTTGTCCGGATTATAGAGGATTTTATAGGCCAAAATCAGTTGGTTATACTGGATTAGGCTGGGCAGTTCAAGCCACCCAAGCTGATTTAGATTGATGCAATGATGTGTCCTAAAAGACAGCCCAGTGGCAAACCTAGCAATGTGGTTGTAGCAAATTGAGAGTTTGTTAAGGACAGTCTTGTTTAAATTCGAGAGTAGAGGGGATGCATACAGAAGGATTGAAAGAAGGTGAGAGCGAGCTATGGCAATTTTAGCTGGGGGTTAGGAAGGCTATTATTCTGTAAAGTGACCCTAGTTTTATATTGATGGTTTTGATAGTTTGGTTAACGTAGGTCAAATTTTAGATTATTGTCTATGATGACACCTAATAGTTTTGTAGAGGGGTCATGGGAGATTATTGTGCCATCATTACTTTACCCTACAGTATGAATGTAATATTCTCTATGGTATTTTAAAGCACTTTTAAGATGCCACTAGAGAACCAGGCATCAACGATTTTATTTCTATAAAACCGTTTTTGTTATTGAAATAAGCCAGCAAAGACGGTTGTGTGTATATATATATATATATATATATATATATATATATATATATATATATATTGTTTATATTTTTTATACAATATCTTATATAAAATATTTTATTATATTATGTGTTTGCATATAAGATTCAGTGGTATTTGCAACATATTTTATACATGAGAGCTTAGTTGTAGGTATTGCTGAGTATGTTGTAATCTATTTTATATATAGTTTAGTTTGTAGGCATGATGTTACTTATTTTACAAACAGCATGTTTTCACATCAAACGTACACATATGGGGTGCAAACAGTTTTTAGGTACAGAGTAATATATCTAGTTTTCATATGAGCTAGGCTTGTCTTTATAAGTGTATGTTAAATGGATGTTTAGTTCAGTTACAGCTCAGGTAGATATTTAAATATATTTACTGGATATGAGTCGATCGACAATGTATGCCTCTGATAAGATATTGAATCAGTGTTATGACTTTGTCATGTGCTATTTGTTTTAAACAATTGATGGATTGGCTCTTTAAATGTATGCAGAGCATTTTAATATGTAGATGCAAGGCTTAAATGAATTTTTGCAGTTTGAAAGTTGTTACTTAAAAACAGCAGTACTGATTGTGTCACCTGTGATGAAGTCTGCATGTAGCAGATGAAAGCGCTTACCACTGTTTTTTAAAAACTACGTCATTTTATTGAAGTGTATGAGCTTTTCTAGCATTTTTGTGCATTAAATTTTTTTTTTTTTTTACATCCTATTCGAGTCCAGTATCACTCACAGCCTTCTTACAGTAGCTTGGACTGAGTTCCGTCTAATTATTTGTTTCTTCAGTTGTTGCATACAGCGTTTTTGGTGGAATACTTTAACATATGTCAGTCCCTTTAAGTAATTCCTATTACTTCTTAAGCATATCTCTTTCTCTTTTATTTCTACCCTGTCTTTAAACTCAGTTTTCATTTTATCACACTCACTAGCTCTAACTTGTGAAGATATGTCTACCCTTCCTAATAACTCTCAAATAATTTCCAATTAAGTACCAATTCCTTAAATTCTTCTCCTTTAAACAGGTAGGGGGAAAACACCAGTGTCTCATTTTTACTTCATTACCCTGGATTTTTATTTTGTTTTTTTTATCAGTGCACAATTTGAAATAATTATTGGATGTGTGTTGAAGCTTTCAATCAAATGCACATGTTCCTGCAAAATATTATTTCTATCTAGTCTAGCCTAACTATTATACTTTGGGGAATAATATGTATGTTCTCTCTTGATTTCCTACTACTGAATTCACATCCACACCAAATATTTTCATATATTTCTTCAGAAATCTACCTTCTTTTGTTATATTTCCCTTCTATATCCCTTTGATTTATCCTCACTATTGCAAATCGAGTTCCATTCCCTACCTATAAGTGATGTTCCCTGCTTAAAGGGACAATCCCAGAGTTTAAAATTCGGGTCCAACTTACAGCACAGCAAGTAACGCTCACTCTACCTCGTCACTCAGGTTCCCACCCACAGTCTCAGTTTTCTAGGAAACATCATTTATAGCTTCAGTTTCAAACCTGTTTTGGCATCTAATGGCAAGAGCGCTTTTGCTTTGTGTTCCTATCTTGCTACTGGACTTTCAGCTTTGTTAAGCCTATCTTCATAGCTTCATATTTCTTCCAAATACATATTCAGCTGGTCAGTCTGTACATTTTCTCAAACGTCTTATGTTGGTTAACTGGTTCGTTTTTTTTTTATAATATATTTTTTTATTTATTTGCCAATGTGTTTAAGTGTATACTTGAGGAATGAACAGCCAGTTTCACTGAATGGACCCGTCCTAAAGTTACTGTTTTTGTGAATGCAGTGTTTCTTGGCCGTAGTTCTTAACTGTGCAAACTGTCTTTGAATTTCCATGATTTTTGGCCGTTTTTTTTTTTTTTTTTTTTTTTATTTTAATGACTGTCACTTGCGTTTCTCCCTTCCATTTCAGTATACTATCTGCTTGCCTTACATGCTGTTCCAGTTGTAGTCGTGAAATTCTGGTGAGTTCTTTCAGGGCATGCACGTGTTGCTATAAATAGGGGAAGTTTTACATTATACATTCTTTGTGTAAATAACTTTGCGAGGACAAGAAATTTCCTGTCATATGTGAAACAGAGTTAGGTGTGGCACTAAAATTGTTCAGTTGCTTCTTTGTTATACCTGAAGCAGAAAAGAACTGAAATAACTTTGAGAACTGCGAACATCAGTAGAAAGTTCACATGTACTCAGGGTACGTTTTGCGGAAGTTCTCCGTCTCTTACTTTTCTGCTTCAGGGCTAGCGATCATTGCATTACAGTTTCCCCGATAATGGAAAAGTACCAAAGATACTATACCTGGTTGGGATTTCTCAATAAATAATTTCAAATAAATAAATAATATTTGCTTATCATTTGTGATATCTTGTTATTCCCTTTTATGTTCAGGTAATGGACAGCGCATCTTTGATGAACAAAGAATACACACACACACACACACACACACACACACACACACACACACACACACACACACACACACACACACACACTGTCATGGCAGAAAATGGTCATTTGCACAGTCTGGCAAAATGTCAGACATAGAAATGTCATGCCATCCAGAAGCATGATCGCATAGTTAGCAGCCAATAGAGACAGACAAAAATGCTACGAGAGGAAGACAGAGACATTCTACAAAGTTGTTCTCAGAAATCTCATTTACAGTATAAATCAAATAAAAGGCAATATAACCTTCGGGCTAGTTAAGTTTATTGATTACATTCATCAGAAAAATCATGACGTCTTCATATTGCCTTTTATTTAATTTATTATGTGCTTGTCAAAGACAACAGGGGTAGCTTAGGTTTTATTAGATTTTGTAATTGGCAGCTCTGGTGTGTTTCAGGAGACAGAGCCATAATTGTTGCCTTATAGATTTCTAATGTTACGTTTTACTGTTGAAACTAAATACTTTTTCTACCATCCTTTACAGTTTTGTGTACTGTCTTCTGAGCTTTTAGCAGCCCTGTATGTTGGGATGTTATATTTTATGAATAAACTAAAGCACGTTGCTTGTTTTGTTATTTACTATATCAACGTGTATGTGCAATGGTGTGCCCATTCAAAAAACATCAAAAGAGAAAATGCAAATTTGGCTCATACTAGAAGGGCATTAATAGACATAAAAGGTTTGAAAAACATGACAAGAAAATGAAAGAGTGACTGGAATGAGTTTAGGAAAGGAATAACTGAAGCACCGTCTCAAAAGCTGTGGATATGTGATTGTTTAGTGTTGACCTGCTTTGATGGACTGTTTGAGGACTGAAATTTCAACAAAAGGTGAACTGACTGAAAGCTTTGCAGCCATAGTCTTCTTGAGGGAATTTTAGAAAGAAGACAATTTAGAAAGAAGACAAAAGTATGCTTTGTAACCTGATAGCTGTATATGAAAATTATTAAGGCAGCTGTGGCCGGAGATCCCTCTTCTAATAGGTGGATCAGTTTATTTTTAAAAAATAGGAAGGTTTTCCTGTTGGAATGCTGCACACAAAATATGTCTTCTAATACGGGATGAGTTCTGCAGTCTGGCAGAGGGAACAGAGGGCCAGATTCAGGAAGGCTTACACGGAGTTCAAGAGTAGTGTGAGCCTCCGTGTAAGCCTCCCGATTCAGGAACAGCCCAAATCTCCGTGTAAGAGACAGCTAACACGTCTCTTACACGGACTGGGCGTGGAAATGCTCAATACCTCATTTGCAGCTCAAAGGTATGCAAATGAGGTATCTGAGCGATCCACGAAGCATAAACCAGTCCGTGTAACGGGCGTGTTAGCTGCAGAAATGTACTCAGCTGACAACTGAGTACATTTCTGCAAAATTAAAAACGGAGCTATGTCAGCTCCAAATAAAGGGTGCATTTGTTTCAATAAGCATGCCAATGGCCAAATATGTGGCCATTGGCATGAAAAACTGTTGCAAAAATATGTTATATAACTTTTTTTTTTTTGAGGTTTAACTGCAGAGCACACCCGCGCAAATGGGGTGCGCTACCTAAAACTAAAAACCGAAGCTTATAAGCCCACAATTGTGGGATTTATGTATTACATGGAATGTCAATGGAGGGACTTGCAGACCAAAAACAATATGGCCTCCGTTTAGTGGTTGTCAAGGGGGGGAAGCTCCGTGTAAGACATGTAACTAAGCATTACTAGGCAATCCTATGTAAATGAGGGTTACAATACTGAGTCACACTGCCACATAGGTAATGAGCACTTTCTGAGTAGTGTAAGAGTTAGAGAAGGGGGAGGAACAGAGTAAGAGGTAGGTGACATCACGGGGGGGGGGAAGGATAGAAACAAATGTACCAGATTGGAGGGCAATGTAAGGTAACAGATGACAGACAGACATCAGGGAGGGAGGTGTGTCCCAACAGAACGCTAGGAAAGTCAAGAAATTGAAGGTTTACGCTATCCCTACACTCAAAGTTTCTTGAAATACGTGCATGCGCGCGTGTAAGGCAGTTTCAACATATGGGAGCGTGTTGCAAACTGTTTATAATGGTTTGCGCGGGCGTGCACGTGTGTAAGGCAGTGTGCGCGCGTTTTAACATGAATCAGCCTAGTTCACACCGTGTAAGGATGTGTGCGCGCGTGTAACACCGTGTAGGGATGTGTGCGCACGTTTAAGTGACTGTGAGCGTGTTTAAGCTGGTGTGCACATTGCTCCCCTTCAGGAAACAGAGAGGAAACAGGAAACAACCAAAATACACGGATACTGCCAGAGGATACTGCTGGAGTTAATTGGTGGAAACAATTGGAAGCAGGCAATTATGCAGGCAGACTAGAAGCCCAACCCAGCACTTAAAACACTGCAAAGAGCAGTGCAGGGTGTTTCTCACAAGAGATACTGCAAGAAAGTAAGCTATCAGAATTGAAAACTGAAAAAGCTGAACTCAGAGCAGAAATGCTAGGGGCTGCCATAGCTGTTATAATCAGGCAAAGGCGAATTGCTGAGGGTGGTGACAATGCAGATGCTGACAGACAACCCAGAGTGAGGAGAAGGAGAAGAGTATACAGGCCCAGGGTCACCTACCATGGGTTACATGAGCTGGAGATAGTAGAGCGCTACAGAGTGGACAGAGACCTTCTGCAGCCAAATGTTGAGCCGTGCAGGCCACATCTCACACACAGAACCAACAGAGGGGAACCCATCCCAGTGGAAACCAAGGTATGTGTTGGCCTAAGAATACTAGCAACAGGTACCTTCCAGAGACCAACTGGTGATATGATGGGGATATCACAGGCATCAGCCTCCAGGGTACTGCACCAGTTCCTGGATGCCATGTCAGCACATGTCAGTGATCATATATATGTCCCTAATGACCATGAGGTTGTGGCCAGCAATATGCGTCTCTTCCAGCAAATAGCGGGATACCCTGAGGTGCTGGGTGCAATAGACTGCACGCGCGTACGCATCAAAGCACCAGCTGGTGAGCGGGGTAGAGTCTACATTAACCGCAAGGGATACCCCTCCATCAACTGCCAGGTCGTGTGTGATGCCCAGGGCATAATAATGAATGTGTGTGCTGGCTGCCCTGGGAGCTACCATGATTCCCACATCTGGCATCTGACGCAGCTGTACCAATCATTTGCCAGTGGGGACTTCCCACACGGACACCTAGTGGGGGATGCAGGTTATGCACTGCCGTGGCTGATGACACCCATCAGAAATGCACACACACCTGAACAGGAACGCCATAATGAGGCACACGCACAAACATGTAATGTCATAGAGCGTGTGTTTGGGCTGCTCAAGTCACGGTTCCGGTGTCTGGACACATCTGGTGGAGCCTTGCAGTACACACCAACTACATGTACCCAAATGGTCATGATATGTGCTATGCTACATAATATGATCCTGCGGAAACAGCTGCAGCAGGACCAACACAGGGCTGGGCCTAACATCCCCCCACCATTGCCAAGGCCACCACAGGCAGAGGGTGACTCGGAGGAGGAACAACCTGACCTTGTCCCAGTAGGCAGAAGGAGGTGTGCCCAGTATGCCCTGGCCTTGGCAAAGAGGCAACGCATAGCACATACACTTGGTCAGTAGGAACACTGGGACTGATACCCGCTCTGACTCACTCATATAGTAACAGGGATGCCTAACATGACACAACCTGCTTCCATACATGTACAGGGAGTGTAGTATGTGCATCCGACAGAGGCAGCCCTGCAGCACCACCTGAGGCATGAATGCCATGTGTTAAGTAATGTAATACCATGTACCATATGCACACCTGAGGACCCGACTAACATCCACCCTCACCAATCATAAACCATAAAAAACACAAACCTACCTCATAGGTACCACAAGGGATAGTAACCTAGATGTAATGCTACCCAATGCCAGAAGTATAAATGCGTGCAGTGTAAATGCACACAGTATAGAGAATGTAGATATCAGTGCTGTAATAGAAAACAGGGTCAAAGCCCACATCAGCACCCTGACACTACCAGGTCACACCTCTGTCCTAATAGCAGGAACTGCCCCAGGCCTACTCTGGCAACGTGAGTGTCAAACGAAATATTACTGTCAACCTGGGTGCCCAGGTCCCTGATAACCTCTTCTGTGCTTAGAGGATTGCCACCTAGATGGGAACTAGGGGTAACCCTGTTGTTCCCGAAGGGTATGACTATGCATTGTTTAGTGTTTAACGTAAGGCCATGGCTCTGGCACCAGTTATCTGTGTCTATGAGACCCTTCTGAAGGATGTCTGTATCAGATGGGTTTCCAACTATGGTTCCCAGTTTGCAGTCATCTTCAAACTTTGTCAGCCATAATCCTCCTGTGTTTGCTTGTACTTCTGAAAAGTAGATGCTGAACAAAAGTGGGCCCAGGACTGAGCCCTGTGGGACACCACTTGTGACAGCTCTGGAGTGTGACATGGCACCAGCAACTTTGACCCTGTGTGTTCTGTCACTTAGCCAGTTTGCAACCCATCCTGTGATGTATGGGTTCACATTTAAGCTGGTGATGTTTTCAATGATACCTGAGTGGGGTATTGTGTCGAAAGCCTTTGCCAGGTCAAGGTAGGCTGTGTGGACTGCCTTGCCCATGTCAATGGCCTGGGTGACTGTCTTGAAAAAGTCAACCAAGTTTAAAAGGCGTGATCTTCCCTTGACAAAGCCAAACTGGATTGGATCCAACGTCTGCAAGTCCCCTATGTCTTCATTTATTATTCCCATTATGATCCTCTCCATAGTTTAGCAGACCAGGCTTGTCAAGCTGATGGGATGGTAGTTTCCGGGGTTGGTGGAGGCACCTCCTTTGTGAAGTGGGTCCACCATTGCCGTATGCCACTCCTTGGGCACATATCCTGAGGTGAGGCTAAGATTAAACAGCTGCCCTAACTGCGGGTGTAATTCCTCATTGAGTTCATGGAGCACACAACTGGGGACACCATCTGGTCCCATGGATAAAGTGTTTTCTGCCTTGGATAGAGCAGTTCTCACCCCAGCATTGGAGATGTTTGGGGGGCTACAATCCTCTGGTGTAGATACCCCTCCAGTTGGGGAGAGGGGGGGAGAAATCCGCACTGAACCCTGTCAGCCAGTATGTTGGCAATGTCTGTAGGTTCAGTGATATTTACATCATTCCGAACTAATTCTGAGCATATCTGGGAGTTCCCTCCCAGGTGTCAAACATAGGTAAAAAAGGACTCATGATTGTCTCTTGAGTCCTGAGCGGGTTTACTCTCAAAACTTGCCTTGGATGATTGTATGGGGGAACCCAGTGTTTTACTCATAATGAGCAGGGGTGTCTTCCCTTCTACGGATTTCGCTATATCTTGTAGTAGCTCCTTCCTTTTGTTGTAGAGCTTGTTTATGGCTGGGGTCCACCAGACTGGATGCTTGCCTGTGGTACAAAGAGTCTTTGTTTTGTTTGGGATTGCCTGATCCATGCAGTCCTGGAGGTGCTGGTAGAAGGCATTTGTAAGTGATACAGCGGCTTGGGTAATGGTGTCCGCTAGCTTGGGGGCCTTGAAAGAGACCACACCAGTCCTTAGAAATGTGAAGTCGGCATTTGAGAAGGTCTTCACTGTTTGTTTTTCTATCTGGTGTGTGGGTGGGATGTGGACTCCCACTGAGATTAGTTCATGATCTGATGTCACCAATGATGGGTATACTTCTGGTGTTGAACAGTGTGACCCCATGTTCATAGGTTCATAGGTTTATACTAGGCTATCTGCCCTAAGGCATTTATAAGCCTAGCCCAAATTTTTGTGGCTTACGCCACCCCTTATATGAAAAAATACTGTGCCCATTAGTTTGTTGTGCCTCTGTCCAGCAGTGACACAGAGATGATTCCCGGGGTAAACCTACGATCTCCCATCCACAGGTCTAGATTTCTCTTGAACAGAGTCAGCAAGGTGCTCTGCCTCACATGGACCGGGATTTTATTCCACAGCATAGGGAGTCTCTGAGTGATAAATCTATCCCTCCAGCATGTCCTATTTATATCCGTGCTAAGGTTTAAGTCGCTTGCTCTAGTGGATTTGGATTTTTTGAGGTGGAGCATGTCCATTAATTCCGGGTTGGACATGGCCTTGTATGTCAGGCACATGTCACCTCTGAGCAGACGGTATGCGACTGAATAGAGCTGGAGTTTCTTCAATCTGGCAGCATATGACAGATTTTGGAGTCCCTTTATCCTTTTGGTGAGAAACTTTTGGGGTCTCTCCAATTTCTGCAGATGTCGGGTGAGATACATCCCGAATGGGGCATTGTACTCGATCATTGGCCTGATAAGTGAAGAGTACAGGGGAACAATGACCTCACTAGATCTGGATGTGAATCCCTTCATGATCAGGTGGGCAATGTAGAAGGTCTTTCTAACCACTTTAGCAACGTGAGTGTCAAAAGAAAGGCCACTGTCAACCTGGGTCCCCAGGTCCCTGATAACCTCTTCTGTGCTTAGTGGATTGCCACCTATATGGTAGCTTGGGGTTACCTTGTTTTTCCCGAAGGGTATGACTATACATTTTCTGGCGTTTAACTTCAGGCCATGGCTCTGGCACCAGCTATCTGTTTCCGTGAGTCCCTTCTGAAGGATATCCGTGTCCGATGCACTTTCCACTATGGCGCTCAGTTTGCAGTCGTCTGCAAACTTTGTCAGCCAAAGTCCTCCAATGTTGGCCTGTACTTCTGAGAAGTAGATGCCAAACAATAGGGGGCCAAGGACCGAGCCCTGTGGGACACCACTTGTGACCGGCTTGGAGTCTGACATAGCGCCAGCAACTCTAACCCTGTGGGTTCTGTCCTTAAGCCAGTTTGCAACCCATCTTGTGACATATGGGTTTACATTTAAGCTGGTAAGTTTTCTACAATACCAGTGGGGTATTGTGTCGAAAGCCTTTGCAAGGTCAAGGTAGGCTGTATGGACTGCCTTTCCTCATCAATGGCCTTGGTGACTGTTTCAAGAAGTCGACCAAGTTCAAAAGGCATGATCTTCCCTTGACAAAGCCAAACTGGGTCGGGTCCAATGTCTGCAAGTCCCTATATCTTTGTTTATGAGCTCCATTATGATCCTCTCCATAGCTTTGCAGACTAGACTTGTTAAGCTTATGGGGCGGTAATTACCAGGGTCCGTGAGGTGCTGCCTTTGTGGAGTGGGACCACAGTTGCCGTCGCCACTCCTTGGGCATGTATCCTGTGGTAAGGCTGAGATTAAACAGCTGCCTTATGTGCAGGTTTAATTCCTCATTTAGCTCGTGTAGCACACAGCCGGGACACCATCCGTCCCATTGATGCTGTGTTTTTAGCTTTAGAGAGAGCAGCTTTCACCTGCGCATTTGAGATGTCCGGGAGGCTACACTCGGCTGGGCTAGTTATCTCTCCTTTAGCCGGCCGGAGGGGGGTGAAGTTTGCACTGAACCTGTGTGCCAGTATGTTGGCAATGTCTGTGGGTTCAGTGATTTTTGTATCATTTTGGACTAATTCTGAGCATATCTGGGAGTTTCCACCCAGGTTCATAACATAGCTGAAAAAGGCCTTATGATTGTCCTTTGAATCCATGGCAATTTTTCTCTCAAAATTGGCCTTAGTTGATTTTATGAGTGCTCGTATTTTTTTACTAATAATGATCAGGGGTGACTTCCTTTATGGATTTTGTTCTATCATGTAATAGCTTTCTCCTCTTATTGTAAAGTTTGTTAATGGCTGGGGTCCACCAGACTGGACGTTTGCCCTTTGTGGAAAGAGTCTTGGTTTTATTTGGGATTGCCTGATCCATGCAGTCGTGGAGGTGTTCATAGAAGGCATTTGTAAGGGCTTCCAGCTTGGGTTGTGGTTTCCACTGGCTCAGGGGCCTTGAAGGATACCACACCAGTCTTGAGTAGTGTGAAGTTTGCTTTAGAGAAGTTCTTCACTATGGTCATTTTGTTTGGGGTGGGGGCGGATGTGGATTTCCAGTGAGATTAGTTTATGATCAGATCTCACCAATGAGGATATACTTCGGTGTGGAGCATTTTGTCCCCATGTTTGTGACAATGAGATCTAGTATATTTTCTCCTCTCGTGGGAACAGTGACTAGCTGTTCCATGGCATTTGAATTTATGAACTCCAGGAACCATTGGGCTAGAAAGTTAGGGCTTGAGTAATGTTCCCAGTCTATATTCGGGTAGTTGAAGTCACCCAATATGATGGTGTTTGGAGATACATTTATACCCTCCAGTGTCTTCAGGAAGGCTGTGTGGGGTTCCTGAGTTTGAGAGGGTGGCCTGTAGCATGCTACAATTTGTAGAGCAGTTTTGCCTATGGTTAGTTGCACCTGGATGGTTTCAAGCTTCATGTTGCCACCAACCTGGAGGTGTGGGTATCCTTTATGAATATGGATACACCCCCTCCTTTTGTGGTGTGGTCCGGGTTTTGGGGCCGGAACGCATGATATGAGGTAAAACCTAATAGTGCCGGGGTGCTCTCAGGAGCCTTGAACCAGGTTTCAGTTACAGCACAGACATTGATGTTCTCCATACTGAGAAGGGCCTCGAGTGCGTGCATTTTGAGATTTAGACTTCTGGCATTGAGCAGCATTACCCTCAGTTTCTTCCCAGTTTCTTCCCATTTTTGTTTTCGTGATGATGAGTTCTAGTATGTTGTCTCCACTTGTGGGGATGGTGACCAGTTGTTCCATGGCATTTGAGTGTATGAACTCTTGGAACCTTTGGGTTAGAGTGTTGGGGCTTGATTAGTGATCCCAGTCTATATTTGGATAGTTGGAATCACCCAGTATGATGGTGTTTGGAGATACATTTATCCCCTCCAGTGTTTTCAGGATAGCTGTGTGAGGTACCTGAGTTTGAGAGGGTGGCATGTAACATTCTACAAACTGCAGAGCAGGCTTGCCTACGGTTACTGGCACCTGGATGGTCTCCGATGCATCGTGTGTTGCCACCAACCTTGAGGTGAGGGTGTCCTTGATGAATATGGACACCCACCCTCCTTTCTTGGTGTTGTCCGGATTTTGGTGCCGGAACGCATGATATGAGGTAACACCCAATAGTGCCGGGGTGCTGTCAGAAGCCGTGAACCAGGTTTCAGGCACAGCACAGACATCAATGTGCTACATACTGAAAAGGGCGTCGAGTGTGTGCAGCTTGAGGTTGAGACCTCTGGCATTGAGCAGCATTACCCTTAGTGTCTTTCCTTTTCTGTGTTCTAGGGTGGTAGGTGTAGAATCTGATTCTTGCATAAAAAGGCACAATGGGGTGGCAAGAGCATCAGCCAAATCTGGAAGCCCAGGGTGACAGGTGCAAGCCGTCCCTTGCAAATCAGCGTGGCCTGTCCAGCATGTCATCCCAGGCAGACAGACATTGGACCCCCTTTGAATGACACCATAGTTTAAGCAAATTATTACAGCTGATCATCTTGTCTCTGTTTATGTGGCATCATACTTGGTGAAGGTAGGATACTGCTCAAGGTCAGGGTCATACCTGCCTGGCCTACATAATCATAGGGATCCTCTATGTCTCTTTCCATGTAGTCCAGGGAGGTACATCTCAGGTCGTTCACACCAGCATGGATAATGACTGGGTCAGACTTGTACTTGCAGTTGAGTGACCTGAGTGCTTGGATTATGTGGTGTATTCCAGTGCCCAATAGGCAGCTTACTGTGACCTCCTCCGTACTCGATCTGGTGAGCGGGATGTCAGTGTGTCTGACTATGGAGTCACCTATGACAAGTGTGTCTGGCATTGTGTTTGGCCTTAAGGGCTGTGACTGTTTGGCACACTGACTCTGTGGTCTATGTGTTGCATGTGCTGTGCCCTGTGGAGGCAGTTGTGTGGGTGTCTGCTGTGGTGGCCACTGCTGTTTTTGTAGAATTCTGATCAGAGCCTCCGAGTATGTCTTTGTGTGTCTATGTGTATGATTCTAAGTTGTGATAGTGCTATGTGAGACTGGGTTTGTGATGTGTGTGGTTACCTTCACCTTCTCTCTGGTCTTGCTAGTCCTATGTTGAGAGAGCTCAGCCTCCACTTTGGCTATATAGTTGCATCTCTCACATGTATGTGTGTTTTATGGGAGAAGGAGAGGGTTGTTAGTGTACATGAGGCAATTGTAACATTGCCTCAATATTCCCAGGTTCACCAGCTGAGCAGGAGAGGACACTAGCAACTGATCCCTAGACATGCTAGAAGGAATAGACAAAACAATGTTGGAATACAGGGAGATATCAAGCCCCCCAAACCACATCATAGTGCTTGACTGACAATACCTACACATACACCATAGTTTCATAGTGTCATAGTTTACTAGTAGGCTATCTGCCCTAGTGCATGTATATGCCTAGCCATAGTGATGTGGCTATTGCCACCCCTTATAGTGGTAATAAGTGTACAGAATAGATTCCGAATATTGTGCCTCTGACTTAGTAGTGACACATTATGACCCCCTTACGTAATTGAATAACATGACTGTGCCTCTGTCTAGTCTGTGCCTCTGTCTCATATGCAGTTGTCCAGATGTCTCTTGAAGAGAGTCAGTGAGGGACTCTGTCTAACATGAACTGGGATACTCTGCTAGAGTGTGACATGCCTCTGAGTTATGTCTCTGTCCCTCCAGCATGTCCTATACATGTATGTGGTGAGGTTCAAATCTTCAGCTCTCATGGTTCTGGTGGATTTGGATTGCTTGCAGTGGAGCATGTCCACCAAATCCTGATTGGACATGGTCTTGTATGTCAGGCATAGGTCACCTGTAAGTATGCGGTATGACACTGAATAAAGCTGGGTTTCCTCTATTCTGGAAGCATATGACATGTGTTGTAGACCCCTGATCATCATGGTAAGGTACCTTTGGGGTCTCTCCAGCTGTTGCAAATGCTGGGTGAGGTACATACCAAATGGGGCTTTGTATTCAATCATGGGCCTGATAAGGGAGAAGTATAGTGGTACAATGACCTCCTATGATCTGGATGGAAAACCCTCCATGATAAGGTGGTCAAGATAGAAAGTCTTTCTAACCACTTTGGCAACATGGGTGTCAAACGAGATGTCACTATCTACACGTGTCCCCAGGTGTCTGATTTGTTTTCTGTGCTCAGTGGGTTGCTGTCTATGTATTGATCTGTGGGTACTTTGTTCCTACCAAAGGGGATGACTACACATCAGTTGCGTTCAGTTTCAGGCCATGAGTCTGGCACCAGCTATCCGTCTCTGTGACGGCATTCTGTAAGATGTGTGTGCCGGCTGATGTATTCACTATGGTGCCTAGGTTGCAGTCATCTGCAAACTTTGTCAGCCACAACCCTCCTATGTTTGCTTTCACATCTGAAAAGTAAATACCAATTAAGAGGGGTCCCAGGACACATCCTTGTGGGACACCACCTGTGACTGGCTTTGAATCTGACAAGGCACCTGCAATGCTGACTTTATGGGTTCTGTTTCCTAGCCATTTTGCAACCTATCCTGTGACATATGGTGTTATATGTCAGCTGTTGAGCTTGTCTATGATGCCTTAGTGGGGTATTGTGTCACAGGCCTTAGCCAAGTGCAGGTAGGCTGTGTGGACTGCGTAGCCCTCTTCAATGGCCCTACTGACAGTTTCATAGTAGTCAACTAGGTGCAAAAGGCAGGATCTGCCCTGTACAAAGCTGAACTGGGTGGGATCAAGGGTCGGTAGGTCAGCAATGTCTCTGTGTAAGAGCTCCATAATGACTCTTCCCATAGCTTTGCAGACAAGGCTGGTTAAGCTTGTGTGGTGGTAGTTGCCATGGTCTGTGGAGGCATCTCCTTTGTGGAGTGGGACCACTGTTGCCGTACACCAGTGTTCAGGTACATATCCTGTAGCAAGGCTAAGGTTAAATAGCATTTGTATATACGGGACCAGCTCCTTCTGGAGTTCACATAGCATGCAACCGGGGATACCATCAGGTCCCATTGATGCTGTGTACTTGTCTTTGCTGAGTCCGGCTCTCACATGGACATCCAAGATGACAGTGAGGTTACATAGAGCTGTGATAACTATCTTCTTTTGGGGGTGAGGGAGGGGGTAAATCGCACTGAAGCTGTCCGCCGGAATGTTGCCAATATCTGTCAGGTCACTGGAATATATGCTGTTGTGTACCAACTCTGAGCATATCTGAGGGTTCCCAACCAGGTGTCTGACATAACTGAAGAAAGCAGTGTGGTTACCTTCATTGTCTTTGGTGACTTATGTCCCCAAGTTGACCTTGCATGTCTTTATGAGATAATGTAGCTTTCCACTAGTGCTAATCACAGTTGTCTTCTCTTTTGGAGATGTAGCTCTGTCTTGCATTAGTATCCCTCATCTGTTATACAGTTTGTTTATGGCTGGGGTCCACCAGACAGGCCACTTTCCCTTTGTGGAGAGGGTCCTGTTTTTATTTGTGATTGCATGGTTCATGCTTTCTGCCATCTAGCTAAGGGGAGGTCATTGTGGTTCTGCAGTTATCTTTCATCAGCATTAGAAATGACCACAACAGCCCCTGTGGGGTGTACCTCATGCACACACATCCAGCACCTGTAAAGTCCACAACAGTACCTCACCAGGAGTATGAAAGAGCTGGAACACATGTAATGTGTCGCCTGATTAAACAGAGTGCAGCTCCACACACTGCCATGCTGTCCACCCAGACGCAAGCTGTGCCTGATGTAGAAAGCCATGTCCAAGCTGGAATCAATGCACATGCTGCACCTTGTACAATCTGAATGAGCTATGCACATGAGGGACCTGAACCCCAGCACTGACATACATAGGACAGGCTGTACTGCATTATCCATAACACAGAAGCCACCCCCACGCATGAGTAAACTACCAGTACAGGTTATCCGTGAGACTCACTCGTTGTTTCCCCTCAACAGGAATCCTAATGAGTGGATGGGAGATGGTAGGTTTACCCTGGGTATCAATGTTATGTCACAGGTAGACAGAGGCACAGTATACTAAACAAGACGTATGTCATGGCAAACTACACTTACAATGTGTTGACGGACAAACACACTCTCCGACTAGCATTAGAAATGGCCTAGGGCACATCGGTAGTGTTTGCCAATGTACACCCATGTTGTGGAATACACTACTGATGTTGGATGAGGCTGTTGTAAGTAGTTCACATCTGAACATAATGCAACATGGTCAGATAGGTTCATAGGTACATAGATTTATACTAGGCTATCTTCCCTAAGGCAGGTATAAGCCTAGCCCAGAGTTTGTTGGCGTACACCACCCCTTATATGGAAACAGTACTGTGCCCATTATTATGTCGTGCCTCTCTCCAGCAGTGACACAGTGACGATCCCCGGGTTAAACGTATGACCTTCCATCCACAGGTCAAGATACCTCTTGAACACAGCCAGCAAGGTGCTCTGCCTCACATGGACCGGGATTGTATTCCACAGCATAGGAGTCTCCGGTGATAACTCCATCCCTCCAACATGTCCAACGTACATCCATGCTAAGGTGTAAGTCACTTGCACTAGTGGTTCATGTGGATCTGCCGATTCTGAGGTGGAGCATGTCCATTAATCCCTGTTTGGACATGGCCTTGCATGTCAGGCACATGTCACCTCTAAGCAGATGGTATGTGACTGAATAGAGCGGGAGTGTCTTCAATCTGGCAGCATATGACAGATGTTGGGGTTCCTTTATCCTTTAGGTGGGGGACATTCAGGGTGTCTCCAGTTGCTGCAGATGTTGGGTGAGATACATCCAGAATAGGGCATTCTACTCGATCACCGGTCTGATAAATGAAGAGTACAGGGGAACAATGACCCACTAGATCTGGATGTGAATCCCATCCTGATCAGGTGGGCAATGTAGAAGGTCTTTCTAGCCACTTTAGCAATGTGAGTGTCAGAAGAACGGCGACTGTCAACCTGGGTCCCCAGGTCCATGATAACCTCCTCTGTGCTTAGAGGATTGCCACCTATATGGTAGCTTGGGGTTACCTTGCTTTTCCCGAAGGGTATGTCTACACATGTTGTGCACTTTGACTTCAGGCCATGGCTCTGGCACCAGCTATCAGTTACCGTGAGTCCCTTCTGAAGGATATCCGTGTCTGATGCACTGTCCACTATGGCAACCAGTGTGCAGTCATCTGCAAATGTTGTCAGCCAAAGTCCTCCCATGTTGGCCTGTACTTCTGAGAAGTACATGACAAACAATAGAGGGCCAAGGACTGAGCCCTGTGTGACACCACCTGTGACCAGCCTGGAGTCTAACATAGTGCCAGCAACTCTAACCCTGTGGGTCCCGTCCTGAAGCCA
This sequence comes from Protopterus annectens, assembly GCF_019279795.1. Classification (NCBI taxonomy): domain Eukaryota; kingdom Metazoa; phylum Chordata; order Ceratodontiformes; family Protopteridae; genus Protopterus; species Protopterus annectens. The sequence goes on from NC_056732.1 coordinate 1,915,148,353, forward strand.
GTTTGCAACCCATCTTGTGTCATATGGGTTTACATTTCAGTTGGTAGGGTTTTCCACAATACCTGAGTGGGGTATTGTGTTGAAAGTGTTTGCAAGGCCAAGGCAGGCTGTATGGACTGCCTTTCCCTCAACAATGGCCTAAGTGACCGTTTTGAAGATGTCAACCGAGTACAAAAGGCATGATCTGCCCTTGACCAAGCCAAACTGGGATGGGTACAATGTCTGCATGTCCCCTATATCTTTGTTTATGAGCTCAATTATGATCCTCTCCATAGCTTTGCAGACTAGACTTGTTAAGCTTATGGGGTAGTAATTACCAAGGTCCGTAGAGGCACCGCCTTTGTGCAGATGTGCACAACTGGACCCTAACCAGGCTGTTGTGCACACTATGGAAATGTAAAGCAGCGATAGGACTAAAGCCCAGGATATTGACCACCACAGTGAAAGTACTGAACCACTACACTATACAGTACTACAGTGTTAGGTCAGTATGAACGGATGTTGACAATTGTGTGCAAAGTATCCCATGCAAAACCTGCAGGCACAGTATACTCCCTGTTGTGTTCACACAAAAGCATTTGGACAGTAACTACACAACATGGCACAGAACACACAACCATAAACTGGAGGTATTTGTTGAAGGTCACACTCATCCACAAATGTGATGGGCTGCAGAGTTCAACATATGGAAAGCCCACACTGGGCATGCTCACACACTTAGATAAATGAGACATCTTTCACACAACATGCCATGGGAAGGCTGAACTGGGCATGCTCACACACTTAGTCCAAATGTTACTCCTAGCAACTGTGAAAACACATCAGAGGATGCTCATTCCCCTTTCTAGACACTGATCATGTAAGCACCCTATAAGTATATCAGGAGAAAAGGAATCTCCCAGTAATCCGAATAGCGCACTCTGCTAATGCGTCCGTCTGTAGTGTCATAACATAGTTAGGTAGGGGTTAGAATCCAGCAAGTGTGTGTGAAGGGGGGTAAGTGTGTGTGTATGAAAGGAGTATCCCTTTTGGCAACTGGGAAAACACACCACAGGATGCTCATTCCACTTTCTAAACTCTGATGATGTCAGCACCCTATAAGTATATCAGGGGAAAGGAAATCTCCCAGTAATGCGAATAGCGCGCTGCGCTAATGCGTCCGTCTCTAGTGTCATAATATAGTTAGGTAGGGGTTTGCAAGTAGCAAGTGTGTGTGAAGGGGGATAAGTGTGTATGAAAGGAACATCCCTTTTGGCACACACCACAGGATGCTCATTCCACTTTCTAAACTATGATGATGTCAGCACCCTATAAGTATATCAGGGGAAAAGAAATCTCCCAGTAATGCGAATAGCGTGCTATGCTAATGTGTCCGTCTCTGGTGTCATAACAGAGTTAGGTAGGGGTTTTAATCCAGCAAGTGGCAAGTGTGTGTGAAGGGGGGTAAGTGTGTATGAAAGGAACATCCCTTTTGGCAACTGGGAAAACACACCACAGGATGCTCATTCCACTTTCTAAACTATGATGATGTCAGCACCCTATAAGTATATCAGGGGAAAAGAAATCTCCCAGTAATGTGAATAGCGCGCTATGCTAATGTGTCCGTCTCTGGTGTCATAACAGAGTTAGATCGGGGTTTTAATCCAGCAAGTGGCAAGTGTGTGTGAAGGGGGGTAAGTGTGTGTGTATGAAAGGAACATCCCTTTTGGCAACTGGGAAAACACACCACAGGATGCTCATTCTACTTTCTAAACTCTGATGTTGTCAGCACCCTATAAGTATATCAGGGGAAAGGAAGTCTCCCAGTAATGCGAATAGCGTGCTCTGCTAATGCGTCCGTCTCTAGTGTCATAACATAGTTAGGTAGGGGTTTGAATCCAGCAAGTGTGTGTGAAGGGGCGTAAGTGTGTGTGTATGAAAAAAACATCCCTTTTGGCAACTGGGGAAACACACCACAGGATGCTCATTCCACTTTCTAAACTCTGATGATGTCAGCACCCTATAAGTATATTAGGGGAAAGGAAATCTCCCAGTAATGCGAATAGCGCGCTGCGCTAATGCGTCCATTTCTAGTGTCATAACATAGTTAGGTAGGGGTTTGAATCTGGCAGGTGTGTGTGAAGGGGGGTTAAGTGTGTATGACTGAAATATCCCTTTTGGCAACTGGGAAAACACACTACAGGATGCACATACCCCTTTCTAAACGATATCACAATTATGTATGGCTTTTGATTACAGACATGCCACGTGTGTTTTGCCCACACAGAATGCCCATGTGTGCGGGTTGTTCCTCACAATAATGCATGACATTGATTAAACCAGTTATGGCAATGCACACATGATGTATGTGTGTGCCAAATACACATATGTACCTGTGACCTTCAATAGTTACCATGTGTGATGCCTGCCACATGTGAATACATGGTATTTGCACAGGGTAACATTATGACTGTGGTCTTCTGTGCAGGTGCTGCATGTGGGATGTGTATATACAGTGTGAGATGTAGATGCTATCAGCCTAGTAGTGAGGGATACACACCAGGTCTGGGGCATATAGTCTACCTGTTGTTGATGTACAGGTGCTGCATGTTTTTACCTGTTGTGGGAGTGGTAAGACGTTATTCCATAGCAATGCAGTGACTGCATGCTAAGAACCGTTCAGCTAGGGTGTTGTAGCTACACTAATTCATTAGCATTCAGTAATATGTCAGAATCCCTGGTGAGGGTCTGATGCCAACCAAGGTCAGGGTTCTACCAGCCTGTGTCACTTGCTCAGTGATCCCTTCCATGTTCCCTATCATGTATCCCAGTGAGGACATCCCACATCAGTTGTGGTGGCATGGACAATGACTGAGTCATGTGTCCATGCATCTGACTGACCTGTATGCTTGTGTTATGTGGTGGACCACAGTGCCCCATGAGCATATCACTGTGACCTACACCTTGTCCAGCCTGGTGAGCATGTTCTCACTGTACTGGACAATAAAAGTACCTAACACAACTGCGGCAGTAGTGTTATATAGCTGTACAGACTGTGCTTGTTTGGCACACAGGATTTGTGTGCTATGTGTTATGCGTGCTGTGTGCAGGCCTAATGTATGCCTGTGTGCCAGCTGCAGAGATGTCTGCCAGTCATGCAGGATGCTATCCTTAGGCTCCATAACTGGCCCGGTGTGTTTCCATGCTTGTATTGCTGTCCGTGTAGGTCCACATCAGATTGGTATTGCTGTCACTGTAGTATTTCATGCCACCCGACAGGTTATGCCAGTACTGGGTTCAGAGTGCTTAGTCCACAGTTTGGCCATGTGTTTCCATCTCATACATGTGTTGTACATCCATGGGTAGGGGATAGGGTTGACTGTGTACATGTGGCAGCTGTGACATTACTACATGACACACATATTCCACAACTGTACCATAGAGGTGACTGACAACTGACCTTTGCACATGCTACCATAGTATTGAGATTGCATTGGTGATTAACAGCACATAGGGCCAATGGTGAACAAGATACAAAGGTCCATAGGTTCATACAGGATGTCTGCCCAGGGCATGTATCCACCTAGCCAGAATGTGTGTGGCTTTCAACATGCATTGTAAATCTGTCTTGCTATGCCCTTTTCCAAGGTTAGTATACTGTGCCTCTGTCTCACAGTGACACATAAGTGATACCCAGGGTAACCCTACAATGTCACATCCAGTCATTAATATCACTCTTGAAGATAGTCACTGAGTCACTCTGCCTAACCTCTATTGGGATAATATTCAAGAATGAAGGGAGCCTTTGAGTTGTGAATGTGCCCTCCAGCATGTCCTATGTATATCACTCCTGAGGTTCAAGTCTTTCCAGCGTGTATCCTGATGGGATCTGGATATTCTGAGGTGCAGCATGGCCATTAAGTGAGGGTTTGACATGGCTTTATATGGTCCAGCCC
>NC_056732.1:1915152787-1915179884 GCF_019279795.1 Protopterus annectens
TTTGGGGATAACTTGAAATGATTAAGGGGCACTGGCCCGTTTCTAAATACAGCTGCTTGCTAGAGTGCTTTGTTTACATTTTAGTGCTGTGTAAGTCACATGTTCACACAGAGGCAGGATTTTCACAGCAGCTTGTTAGCATACAGAGGGTCAGATAGCATACAGAGGGTCAGATTACACAAACTTCAGTGGAGGATGGTCATTCTCTGTAATCTTGACAGTTAGTCCTTTTGTTTGTATCTTCCCCCACCCATAGGCTTTTACATTAGCTGATTGACTGGTTTAGCCTCAGCCAGAGATGCAGTCTAGTCACACTCAGATATGCAGCCTATGTAGCAGTGGAATTATATATCCTTTAGTATGTGCTTGTTTTTTGTGAAACTTAGTGGAATGATTATACCAGCCTAGGCAATTTTATTTGTTTCATGCTTGTTGCTACCTGCCCTTCTCCCTTTGCTGGTAATTCTTTTTCATATGGTAAGCATTAGTGTGGCTTATTCATGCATGTACTCAAGCAGACATACATTTATAAAGGCAGTTTCCCTCATTTAGCACAAAAGCACTGCTTTGGACAGTTACAACCTGGAAACAAACCCACTGAGTTGCAAATGTCCTAAGAGTGTAAAACCAGATAATTTTAGACTGTTTAAAAAAAAAAACATGTCAGACAACTTTGAAATTAAATCCTGTTACTGCACTAAAAGTATTTTCCCAGTAGCTGAAGCCCTTCAGCAATCCCACACTAACTGTACAGTACTGATTCAATCCAACTGAACTTTTCTTCTTTGTCCCTCCAGTGTGGTACAGGGTTTAGATCTTTCACTCCTTTTCTGAATATTTGACTGCAATAGAGTTACACTGGTCACCAATTGAAATTTCAGGTAAATGTCATCTCTAATTCCATATATTTTCATATCTGTGTGCATAAGTCTGTATGTAATATGCAATCTAAGTTTTTATTCATGTAGTTGTAAAACCACATCCTTGTTATGTTTCAGTGACTGGCTTTTAATTGAAGGCATTACTGAAGGTCTTTCAAATTTGAGACTCAGAAGGCTGTATTGATGACACCATTTAACCCCCGTGTCTATATATGTGTGTGTGCATGTGTGTGGAGTTATACACACACACACACCTGTCTCAGAATTTTTACATGTCTCTGTTTATGTATACAGATGTGCACATGCCTATCTGTGGAGTATGTTGGTGGATATATACACATATACATACATGCATACAGTCATACACCGGCATACAGGAGGTATTTCCACTAATATGACAGTATAGCTTCTTCTAATAACATTTGTGTCACTGTCATTTTATTGTTAATTATACAAATACAAATTATTTTCAATTTGTTAGATGACACTGGAAAAGAGTATTACAAGTGTCACTCCTACTACAGTAACTACACACCCATACCTAAACAATGCCAGAGTCTATGCTCTCTGCCACAGAAGCCAGTATATTGTCCACTGAGAAGGTTGTTAACATAATCACTACATGTCAAACACCACCCACAACTGTGCTACACAGGCCCATATAGCTTGATGTTCTCAACAAAAACAAATCCAAAAAAAGGGGACTTCACAGGCAAAAACAGCACAGAAGGTACATTTGTGTACACTTCCTTAGAGTGTATTCACTGTCGCAGTCATCACATTTGCTTTATATGCTTGCAGTAGCCCTCAGTCAGCCTGATAACTAAAGTGTTGGGTCCTGCATCGTTTGGTGTCTCTTCTTCTGTGACGTCAGGTGGTCAGGGGTAAAAAACATGCAGCCAACGCCATTACATCAGGTTTTCTTTCCCCAGATGTCAGGTGCCCCCCTAATGGGAATCAATTAAATATATGTATATATATATATATATATATATATATATATATATATATATATATATATATATATATATAAAAATTAAGACACCTAAATGCTTTTAAGCATAGTAAAGGACAATCGAGGTATATCCAAAAGAAGTCTGGGTGCTGTATGGGGTGTAATCAGGAATGCAACAGTGAATACACTGTAACATACACATTTATGGTAAGTCTACACAACTGTACTATGTTCTTCGTCTTTCACTGTTGCAGTCATCGCTTTTGGGGATTCCCAAAGCTAAGTATGGGTGGAAAAATTTAGATAGCATTCAGACCATCTCTAAGGCCCAGGAATACTGCAGTGGCAAAGCCAGCTCTGGATTTAGAGAAATTGGCAAATAGTAATGCTTGGGGAAATTATGTACAGAACTCCAGATAGCATCTTCTAGGGTATCCCTGCTAGGGATGTCTCTGAGAAAGGCTGTAGAGGTAGATGCAGCCCTGGTTGAGTGGGGTCTGATCCCCTGTGGGATAGGTTTTCCTTGGTGCTTATAGCATAAATGAATGCAATGGCCTATCCATTTACAAATGGTTTGCAGTGGAATAACCTTCCCCTCTGTCCCCGCAGCAAATGCCACTATCAGTTGTTCAGATTTCCTTAGAGGTTTCGTGCTGTCCAAGTGTAACAGAAGTTGTCTGCAACACATCTAAGGACTACGGTATCTGTTCCCCTTTGTTCTGTGTATTAGGAAAGAATTTTGGAAAATGAATGGACTGATTGAGTCACACTGGATATCACCTTGAGCATGAAGGAGGGATTGGTTCTGAGTGACACCCTGTCCACATGAAAGATGATGAAAGCATCCAATGCAATAAGGGCCTGTACTTCTGATACCCTTCTTGCTCAAGTTATTGCTAAAAGGAAAGCTATTTCCCAAGAAAGGAATTTTAAATCTGCTGTAGCAGCTGGCTCAAAAGGAGGAAGAGTGAATTTCGCCAATACAAAGTTAAGGCCCCAGGCTGGATTTGGAGCTCTCTTCGGTGGTCTTACAACTTTTTGCCCCTGTTAGGAACAGCTTGAGCAGTGGATGAGAGAAGAGTGGATTTCCTGTGTTATAATCAACTGAAATGGCTGAGGCATGACTTTTGATGGAGGAAAAAGAAAGGCACTTGTGGAGCATCTCAGTTAAGTATTTTAAACTATGAGTTACATTGGCCGCATGCTGTGTTCATACATTGAGATTGGTTCCAGGCACAGAATCTTTTCCATTTTCCAGCATAATATTTTCTAGTACTAGCCTCATTGCCTATTAAATGATATCCATCACTGGTTTCCTGAGGGATGGTAAAGGAAAGATTAGGTAATTAGCCAGGCTGCTAGGTTCTCTGTTTGAAACTGAGGGTGCAGAATCTGGTTCTCCTGCCAAGACAACAGTATATGGATCTGAGGCAGGTGCCATGGGTCCAACAGCGACACACTGCGCAAGAGTGGGTACCAGTGTTACCGTGGTCAGTCAGGTGCAATCAAAATCGTCCTTTGTTTGTCCTGATTTATCTTTAGTAGTACTTTTGAGAGGAGAGGCAGAGGAGGAAATGCATAAAGTGATCAGTTATTCCAGGTGAAGGGCAAAGCATCCACTTTCCAAGCTTGTTTGTGAGTGGTTTCACACCTCATTAGGCAAGGCATTCCCTCTACAGTGAAACGTATCATACCTCCCTTGTACTCAACCCTCACCAGGCCAATAGCAAAGTACAATGCTCCCTTTGGTATGTACCTTGACTAGCAGTTGTAGCGACTAGAGAGACCTCAAGAGATTTATAGCCCACAAAATTATAGGTGCTCCACCTAACGTCATACACTCACAGATTGAGGTCACAGTCACCGTACTCCTTAGCATGCCCACTACTTACAGAAGACTTGTGCATGGCCTACAGAGCAATGTCAGATAAAAACCCTAATGGAAATGCACATCCACAACTCAAATGGGATAAGGCTCACTTGACCACAATCCATAAACCTTGCCTGAGCCACAGATATGACCTACTGTAAAGCCATTTATGTGTCTTAGAGGTTGCCACTCCTCTAGAGTAGGTTATTTATTCATATCATACAGTTCACCTCGCTCACAATATTTATGTGTAGGCTGGATTAATGAATGGGAAAAGTTAAGTAACTAGACAGGGATTGCACCAATGACCCTTCGAGAGATGGCCAGTTAATGCTAACCAAGAATGTGAGTTTATGCTATATCCTTTAACTTGTGTTTGTCTGGTTTTACACTGTGTAGAGATGTCCAGCCTTAAAACGGTCTATGGTTCAGCACAATAGTAACCACCTATAAACCTATCAAGTCACAACAGTATTCTTGCCTTGAGTCATCGACATTTTTGGCGATGATAATCTTACTTGTGTGTTGGCACATTCTCAGACTGTACTTCATGTTTTTCAGGGTAAATGGTACCATATCACTAACAATTTTGTGGGCAGAGGTACATCAGAGGAAGCAAGCACATCAGCAGGTGGGCCAGACTAATTACATGTAGACATCAAGTTTCCACTACATAGCTCGAGTTCTTCGTGGGTATACCAACAGAAGGCAAACCATATACTTCAAACTCAAATTTGGACAACATATGTACATCTCAGGCTGCCTGCTTCCAGGCGCAGGGGCCACAGACTGGTATGTACTACAGTGCCTACCACATTGCCAGACACTGTGTCTACCACAGGAAGCCATCTCACACAATTTGATCATAGACTCATACTTTAGAAGGACTGCTTTTCTGCCATGAGAAGCGTAGCATGCAAACCCAACTTCAAGTGCAGACTGTATTGAAGGAAAATAGTGGAGTGATGCAGCTTCTATCCCAAGCCTATACCCCACGGCTGGTTAAATTTCAGGCTTATTTTCCATACAGGCTGTTTATCATCTGTAATGGACACGGATATCATGGAAGAACATCATGATCTGAGAAAGATGGAAGTACAACAGTTATGAAAGATAGCTGAATAATAACCTTGTGTACCACGCAAAATAATTTTGTGTCAATTGCCTAACCTGGGTGTTACCTGTAAGACACACATTGCACCTTACAATAACACTCTGTGTTCACTGGAGCATAATCAATGTTTGATCGCCTGTTACTTTTCCAGAGCTCTTACATCAAAATGGAAATTCCTGTCTTATATAACACCTTCTGGAACCTGCTGACATTACCTGCAATGTACTGTCTTACTGAAGGTGTAACATGTAAAATTTGTTGTCTCCCCAAATTATGAATCTTACACTCATGCTACACAGTGTTGTGAGCTGAAAACCCTTCCAAAATCCGTACTGTTGCCTACTGTTCGTGAACATAATTATATACAGGGTTCAAATGGCATTTCCAAAAAGTACAGATCACGCTCCGTATGCTAGTCTTCAGCAGATAAATTGCTGTCCATTAGTAGGGTCAGTGCCCCATTCCACCCTGTGTCATTCTCTATAGGTATGCAAAACACAGACCACCATGCACAAACAACTAAAATATAGTCTTTTATAGGCACTAAAAAATAACATGACGTCACAACAGATTTCTGCACCAAGGAATCCTGTAGTTGTGGAATAAACTTCCTATGCAGGTCAAGCAGTTAAACACATGGTCTGTATTATGTAATATTCAGAATGAATAGCCTGGAAATCCTATAAACTCTTTGGGTTAGATAGCACGGTGATTCCTGACCACGGTAGGTGGCTATGCTTCTCACTGTTCCTTTGAACTCCATGCCTAGGTTACACCGATGAACTGAATCAATCTAATATATAAGTATCAAGTATCTTACAAATGTGCATGCTCCACATAGGATACATACGCCAACAAAAACTAGACTTTATTGATGAATGCTTTGCTATGATCCATCTCATTAGATTGCCATTATATGCTCATAACTACATACTATTTACCACAGAAGTTCGCATACTATCATTAGTGTGTTACAGTCAGCTTGGAACTTCACATGCTCTCCATGTAAACAATTACTGTATATTTTCAATTGACACACTGTGCTACTATGCCTTTTTATGTCCAGTAAGAGTTACACGTACATATACACCCGCAGCAAAGTACCTGTAAAGAAACATTAAATTGTTTACTTTAATAATTAACAACAATCACAACTGTATGTGTACTGTGTTGCCAAGTTACCCTGAATTAAATTAAACATATGTGCCAAATCATTTAGTTTATTAGCCTTATGTTTTTATGACGCTGTTTGTTTGCTTGTTTACTTCTTCATTTCAGCTTGATAACCAGGCAAACGGTTTGGCTGTTATACCTTCTGGACTCAAAAACACACCTGTATGGTGCAAGACACATACAGACAATTGTAAATGGAGTAACGAATTAGAGCACGTTCTGAAAGCATGTGTAACCTCAGAAAAAAAGCTGCAGTGGAATTCAAGCAAGATGCTAGTGGATGAAATAGAAGAATTGTAAATGAGGTCAAATTGTAAATACCACTTTGCTAGCAAGACTGTCCCTATTGTTGTTGCCTAAATTTTTTTATGTATGTATGTACATATGTAAAATGTATACATATTAATAATAAGCTATTTTAATAGAGTGCACATCTTAGGTTTCAAAGTATCTTTTCTGTTTTTTATATTCTTGTACTCTCATGTCAAAAGGTTGTTGTTTTCATACACAAGTATGTATTATATACATCTTGCATTGTTGTCATTCAGCGGCAAAGTCATTTTGCAACAAAGTATCAGACTTTACCAAATTTACAGAGTTCGAGTATAAATCACTAACACTATAGAAAACAATAAATATTTGTGGCTACGTATGACATTTACAAAACAGTCAATTTAATAAAATTATGACTTAACTTGGGAACTTTTGGTCTGCTTGCGTGTTTACTTTGTAAAATAATTGAAAAAGCAATTTGAAATGGAAAGTGTGTGTCTGTGTACTAACTTATGTCTGCTGCAAGTCTACTGGTAAGTTAGAAACAAAAACTATGAATGTGCTACACAGCAATATACATGCTATGAAATCCAATTATTTTCTTGTAATTACATGACAGTTCAATTTTAATTGAAGACATACCTCTCAAACTGATTATCCAGAGAGAAAGCCTTTGGCATACACTTTTAATCGGCCACAGTAGTTACCCATGTGCATGATACAGCAGAGGACAGTAACTTTAGTTAACACAGTGATATTACAACAATAAGGTACAAGCATAAGAGTCCATCTGACTCGAACATGGCTACTTACTCCACAGCAAATAACATCTACAACTTACACCCAGTGTCATTAAAGATCTGTCCTCACTGCGCTCTTCCTACATAAACACACTACAGCAATGAGCTGTAATAACAGCCCGGGGTATGTCCTAAATGGTTGAAAAAATGTATCCCTCAGACACACTGCAATGTCTATTCAGCAGCAGCAGCCTCCAGGCAGGCCTCATCCCTAAGGATTGCGGTACAGCAAAGGTCATCCCTCTACATAAAGCTGTACCATGAACAGACACAGTCAACTACAGACCCACAAGTTGTACTAATCGTATTCAAACAATACACCCATCCCAGTTTGGTTTTGTCAAGGGTAGGTCGCAGCTGCTTAATGAAGTGCACTACGTTAAGAAGTCCACTTGAGTCATGGATGATGCACAAAAATTGTTTGCTGCCTACATCTAGCTGGTTACGGCATTCGCTATACTGCCTCACTAAGGTATTATACTCGATTAAAATAATTTACACACAAATCCCTATGTAACACGATGGATAGTCAACTGGTTTATGTGTAAGACACGTAGTATCAGTAGGGAAATACACCTAGAGCAATCGGTCCATTGCTACTGGTGTTCCACACCAATCCGCACTTGGACATCTCCTGTTTGTAATACACTTGTGTGCAGTCATATCAAATAAATAATGTATTGGGGTTAACAAATCGTCATGATACTTGAAAGTTGGGTCCACTGACTGATTACTCCAAGGATGAACATATCGATAACGAGGGTCGGACAGCCAAGTAAATAGTGCTTGAAACATTAACATAGCCGAAAAGCCAATGCCAGACATTGCATGTTTATACCACACATTATAACATTCTCAACACTCACCTAGGAGTAGACCCACTACTAATGGACTTTTGACCTCTGGTTGACAGTAACCTCACGTTTGATCTGCATGTGTCCACAGTGGTGATAAAATCCTTGTATGTCAGGCAAGCTACAACTGATGTAATGCCATCCACATCTAAGCACATCATAGTCCCTCTATGTTTAGCCCTCATTCGACCTATAATCGAATACACTATACTCTTTATCATGTCACTCACCAGGCCTTTTCAAAAACTATAGTGTCCACACAAATTACTTGTGTAAAGAATGCAGTGTGTACGAAACATGTCATATGTATAACTCTAAACACACATCCCTGTACTCAGTCTCCTACAGACTACCTATGACCAATCTATACCTAGCCTACAAGGTCTTCTCATATCCATCCCTGATGGATATGGTACACATTCACAAAAACACAAGACAAACAGCACAAGAACTACTCATTATAATGATCTAAAACTCGTCTGTGATGCAGGCAAAACATGGCAGAGCAAGAGGTGTGTGTTTTAGCATTTAGCCTATTCCATGAAAAATAATACCTATTTACGTGAAACATACCACTTTGTTAAGCCTATTACAATAACTTCTCCACCAATGTATGGCATAGTATAATTTCACCCATGTTTGTCACTTCAGTCCTTTATGCACATCAGCTTGTACTACTTGTAAGGCATAGACATACACCGAAGTCTTTCTAGTTATTGGGCATTGACAATTACAAACACAGGTGCATGAATAGCCAGGCTTCAAAAGGTTCTATGGACATTACACTGGTAACTGCCAATCATGAATTCTTCAAGTGAGTTGCAAGGAAATTACATTGTTTTCCTTTACACTTTGTGTAACAACAAAATGCTATAATCTATTAATACATTTAATAACAAAAAACAGCTATAGTGGAATGTAGTAAAATGTAACAGAGTGGTTATCAATGTATGTTTTATTATTTTAATTTTTTACATCAGCTACCACTAACTAGGTTTGACACAGTTGTATACAATCTATTCTTTATATCATACAGCATGGACAAAACCAAGACAGCTGTGTACACAACTCCCAGGAAAAAAAAGTCCACAATACTCTTATGTCCACTGTTTCCAGGAAAGGAAATGAAAGTAAACAATGACAGTGTAGAATCCTGAAGATGCAGAAACATAGCAACATTTGTGTTAGGTGACATTCAGGTGGCAGCTTACCCTAGCAATTGTCGAACAAGGTATTAGTCCATATAAAACTGGCACACTACAAAAGAGACATACATATGGTGTAGTTGATTAGTGAGCATAACAGACATTATGTAGTGTTACTATTATGCAAGAAGATGAGACTTTTCCCATTACATTATGCAAAGGCGAAAGAAAAACTCAATACCATTAATCTTCTCCAAAGACATTTGAAGAGCAATACCGGCAAAGTATCCAAGTATGTAACCTTGCACAGCACAAACAATAAGATCACCGAGGGGGAATGAAATCCACAAGATTACTATGTGACAACTTAAACAAATAGAATTAAATTTTATATAATTTACTTTTTATTTTCTTTCACTTTGTATTAATGCAATTTTGTATTTTATCTTTTGTATTTTCTTGTTGTATTTTTTGCATATGTCATGGAGCTTTTCTCCTCGGGCCTCTACTGAAAATGGACATATATCCAGTTAGACTAGTCCGGTCAACAAATATAAAATAAATATAAAATAAAATAAAAGTAGAATTTATGAAATACTTCCAAAGTGAAGGATTTAGTGTAAAAGGTCGACCACAGTATGCAGCACAGCATCAAGGAGCAATTATTCCCCAAATTTAGGAAGAACACAAATCAACAAATATGGACATGTGGAAAGTATTATAATACCTCTGCATTTGTAATAATGTCAGCTCCCTCAGATATCATCATCCTTCAGTTTGTCTTTGTGGCTTGTCATGGTTATGACATCACCACAGCAGAACTCTGATCCGCTAATCATTGGCAGTTGATTTTTATGCTGCGGAGTAGTCAGCCCAACGAGCAACCGTCAATTTAAGCCACACCCATTCACGCATGTCTTTCGAATGCCACTCGAACCCGTGGATGACATGCAGACCACACAGAAGGCACTCCAGTCGAGATTCGGACAGGAGAACCTCTTGCTGTGAGGCCACAACACAAACGCTGCACTACCGCAGCTTATCAGCCTTCACTGGTATCACCAAATGTTGGTCACACATTATTGGTGTACTACCCAAGAGCACAAATACATGATGCCAAGGCGCAGCAGGAGACACGTTCATCACGCTAAAACACTGTGCAGGTGATGACACTACTGCCTCACATGCATCTCAAAGAAACACCACTCTAACTGTTCCAATTGTTTGGCAAATGCCAGAAATCCATCTCTACCACAAGCATTCAGGTTTTCATATTGTTATACTTCCTAGCACCATATCATACCACTCCATGGCTTTATTATCATTACCACACTCAATGGCACGTATTTTGTCAATCTTTTCATATATTCATCTGCACTGACAACACTTCTTATCTCCCCTAATTTTTGCATGCCATTAATTGCTAATATCCATGCTGATACACAGTTATAACTACCTGTTGTGGTTGTGACATGTACAGCTGAATGACTTCTTATTGTGTTCCTTGTTTTATTCCATTGTTATATTTTTATTTTTTGAGTTTGTTACCACAGCCCCTTGTTATTAGTCTACCCACAGTTGTACGCACATGTATAACATGCAAAGAAACAACAGTCCTGCTATACACATGGATATCTGATAAGAAATAAGTCTACTACACTGTGGTGCCTACAGAACTCAGCCAAAAAGAATGAAAAACCTATGTTTAATGATAAAAGGGCATATGATTTTATTATGAATAGAGAAACACCTACCTCCTGTGGTGACGGCACCACAGTGGTATGCATAACAGTTAAATGTCTGTCTATTTAATCCCCCTGTTCAATCTGTTTAAATACTTTGGAATAAATGCAGCTACTGATTTTATGATAATGAGACTTGGTAAATGCAACCCACTTAATCCACAAAGTAGGACTCATACTGGTCTAATCCACATTGTCCCGGAGGCTGTCTGCAGATGAATGCAGTCCTCACTCAGAAACCACAAGGGGGTTGCTTTCAACTGAAACAGGGTTCCATCAAAAAAATACATTTCTTTGAAGCTGTTCGACACTTCTCTCATACTCTTTTTTGGCATCTTTCCATGTAACAAAAGGTTTCTGTAATTAGCCCTGTCCCACACAAAAGGGGAACTAGTAATTCTGTCTCAGATAAACTCCACTGGCCAAACAAGTAACACTGCCTTTGATCTGGTTGCTTATCATTTCCCACCCACCATGCTTTCTACAATCTATATTGCATCTCTGTCACTGAATGTATGTTACATCTTACACAGCCATCTCCATACCTAGCATGGGTTAGCTGCAACATTTCATTCATTCAATTTTATATCATATTCCAACAAAGAGTTTGTCTTTATTATTTTTCAGTTGCTTGTTTTGTGTTGTTATATATTTTTGACAAAAGTTTGGCATGCGGTACATTTATACTCAATAAAATTCACCCAATTTACTGTAAAACTTCCATTAAAATTCTCACTGATACAATAAAGAAACTGTTGCAGAATATGGTGTAGTCCCAAGAGTGCTAACACTCCCTTCTTCACCTCAACACAAAGTTGAAATACCTCATCAAATCCACGAATGCCAGCTATGATGGCTGAATTGCAGCAAACACTAAAAACAATCACCAACCCTTCTATACCTAGATCAATAGCCTCCCTGTCAATACCCGGTTATTGGTCTGAGATAATGCTCAATGGCAGCTCATATACTGAGCCAATACATATTTCCAACACACTGGCATGCAGATTCATAGCCAAACCTATACCCGTCTCTCCACCCCTATACCACATATCACAATGCCAGAATCATGGCAGGCACCAAGCATTACTGCAGCACTGCTTGCAGTTGCATTGACCATGGACAAAATTACAGCTTCCATCACAGCAGATAACATCCATGGCTGTGTTCTACATCAACTACAAATTGAACTGGCACCACATCTGTGTGCCCTCTTCAGTTCAAGCCTCTACTCAGGTTTTGTCTCTACCGAGTGGTACACTGCTGCAGTCAACACAGTACAGAAAGGGAGTGAATATAGACCCTGGTATTTATCAACTCCCCCCTAGCCTCACATACATTTCTAAAGCAATGAAATGCATCGTCGTTGACCTGATTAACCAGTATTGTTGAACTCTCCTACCTGACAATGACTATCTTCTGCCTTAAACACTTCTCCTACATTTTACCGACTATACAAACTTCACCTTCTCTCTGTCTCATATTCACTAGTTCAAGGCGATCTCTGTGTGACTTACAAAGCCACGTCTGATCCACCATGTTAGAAATGATACATCTGAAGAAATCTGAATTCCCTCCGCACCACATAGTCCAGACACTTCAACCTCAAAACTACTCTCAACATAAAGTGCTTGAGAGACACGTTCCTAACCAAGAGACATCCCATGATTACAAAAAGAACTACCATACATGTCAAACAGTGTACCTCACTGGCCCTCATCAACATAAACATTCTGGAGTTGATGGCAAATAGAAAATTCACCCCAGGGATCACTACTGTGTGTCTACTCCACTCTGTTGGGGGAACCTTTGGCTGTGTTCATGTTCATGTTGAACGTTCAGTGTAACATTCCTACTTATTCATGGCCTACTTAAGAAAGTAAAACCCTCCACCCTGGCTGCCCACTCCTGCCAGCAGAGTATGTGCAAAAGGCTCCTGACACTATAGCATACCCCATCTCAATAGTGCACAACAGAGCTACATATGCAGTTACAGTAACCACTATATCCAAAATCTCCTATGTCATACCTCTTCATAAAGTTGGCAGTTGCACTGAACTGTCAAACTTCCCACACACAGCTATTCTGTCACGTCTAGCTAAAATTATATAGAAGTGTGCACACATACAGATCATGCACTACCTCACACAGAACAACCAGTTGTCCAACTTTCAGTGTAGTTGTAAGCCACACCACATTACTACTTCTGCCCTCCTGTCATGGCTAACATCACTAACCACAACCACAATAATAACAAACTATCCTCAGCAGTCTTTTTAGATCTATCCAATGGTTTTGACATGGTTGACCACAACTTGCTGATAAACACCTTGAAGGTCTTCTCCTTAAACAACCAGGAACTTCAATGGTTTCAATCATATTGGCATGGCAGGCAACAGGCAGTACGATGACAGGACAAGCTTTAATCTTGGCTACACATCACACTTGTAGTCCACCAGGCCTCAATACTATGACCCCGTCTTTTCTCCGTCTTTATCAATGACCTTCAATCAGTTATCAAAGATGCTACCAGCATTCAATATGCGGATGACTCCACTTTGAGTTGTTATGACACCTCACCAGCTGGTTTATCCGCTTTCAACCCAAAAATAGCCGCAATACAGTGGAAAAATGGGTCATACCATCAACAAATAATCCTGAACGGCTAAAAAAAAGTACAGTTGTGCACACTTACCATAAAATTAGATGTTCGAGTGTATTCACTGTTGCAGTCATGACATTTGGGTAATCTGCTGGCAGGTTGACCTCCATCGCCGTAATCACAAAGTCTTGCATCCTGCATCGGTTGCTGTCTCCTCTTCCATGACGTCACATCATCAGGTGTTTCAAACATGCAGCCTATGCCATTTTCTTTCTTGCCCCAGATGCCTGGGGCCCTCACAATGGTCGCAAACCTTTATATATGGATAAAACAAGATATACATGCATCAATATAAACTTTACCTTTGTCTACAAACAAATACACCACATAGGTTGTATAAGATAGAGAAGGAAAGATAAACTCGAGAATGAAAGGGGGGTGGCGGGCAGGTAACCTGGACTGCAACATGTAATAACAGTCAAACATCAACATTTATAGTAAGTGTACACAACTTTACTATGTTCTTCGTGTTTCACTGTAGCAGTCATTACATTTGTGTCGAATCCCAAAGCTATGGTTGGGAGGCCGCTGCTAAACAACATTAGGTTCAGCTATAAAGCCCTGCAGAACTGCAGTGGCAAAGCCTGACCTGGACGTGGTGTAGAAAGGCAAATGATAATGCTTTGTAAAGGTATGAACAGAACTACAAGTAGCAGCCTGTAGAATGTTTTTGGTTGGTACTGCTGTCAGACAGTCTGCTGAAGTAACTGCAGCTCTGGCGGAGTTTCACCTAATGCCCTTGGGCACAGCTTTACCATGGTGTAAGTAGCAGAAACTAATCCAGTGGCTTATCCACTTTGAAATAGTCTGATTTGAAATAGCCTTTCCTTCTCATCCTGCATCATATGTCACTAGTAATTTCTCAGTTTTTCTTAGAGTTTTAGTCCTGCTACAGTCGAATCTTAGCTGTCTTTGTACGTGCAAGGAATGCAGATTTCTCTCGCCCTTGTTCTGCGGATATGGATACAAGGTTGGCAGATGAATAGTTTGGTTAAGAGCCACACTGGAAACCACTTTAGGCATAAATGTTGAATTTGTCCTCAGAGACACCCTGTCGGTGTAAAATATGATAAAAGGCTCCACAGCCATGAGGGCCTGTAGCTCTGAGACTCTTCTTGCTGAAGTAATTGCTACTAGCAGAGCATTTTTCCATTATAACAACTTTATATCAGCAGTAGCAGCTGGTTCAAATAGAGGCAGAGTGAGCTTTTACAATGCATAACTGAGGTCCCATACAGGTATTGCTGATCTTCTAGGAGGCCTTAAATTTCTGCCTCCTCTAAGATACTGCATTGGTAAAGGATAATAAAAGATTGTTGGCTCTGTATTGCAGTAAGCTGAAATGGCATAGTCATGCATTTTAATTCATGATAAAGACAGGCCTTTGTCAAGCATCTCAGTCAAGTATTGTCATTTCGCTGTATTATTTGGTTCTGCAGTTTCGGTTCCTTGTGCTTGATTCAAAGGACACAATCTCTTCCATTTATCAGCATAAGATTTTCTATTACTTGGTCCCGTGGCTTCCAAAATGACGTCCATCACAGCTTGACTGAGAAATGTTTGTATAACTACCTGATCAGACATGCTGCCTGGTTCATTGTCTGTAGTTGATTGTGCAGGATCTGATTGTTTTGCTGGCACAGTAGTTGAGGTCTTTGAGGTAAGGTCCAAGCTGGGTATTGAGACAATTTCCTTAGTATTGTGTACCAGTATTGGTGGGGCAAGTCCGGGGCAATTGGTATCATCTTTGATTTCCCTTGTCGGACTTTTAGGAGCACCATGGGAAGAGGAGGCAGAGGAGGAAAGGCATATACTCTCAGGTTTTTAAAACTGAAGGAGAGGGCGTCCACTTTCCATGCTTGTCTGTGATAAGTCCTTGCGCAGAATCTTTTCAATTGATAATTTTCAGGACAGGCTAACAGATCTATGTCTGGGCTCACCCATTTCTTTGTTATCATGCTGACAACTTCTCAATCTAGTTTCCACTCATGCCGATCCATAAGGTTTCTGCTTAAATTGTCTGCACAGTATTTTGTTTTCCAGGTAGGAATTGAGCTTTAAGATGTATTTGGTAAGTCAAAGCTGGGTCCCACAGTGCCATGGCTAATCTGCAAAGGGGGTATGAGTATGTGCCCGCCTGCTTGTTTATATACCACATGACTGTGGTGTTGTCCGTATTTATCAGTAGTTGTCCTGGATGAAGTAAGTCCTTGAAGGCTGTCATGGCATTTTGAACAGCTAGCATCTCTTTCTGGTTAATATGTAGAAGCATTTGTTTTTGGCTACATATGCCCTGAATACACCTTCCAGCCATGTGTACCCCCCAGGCATAATCTGATGCATCTGTTGTTAATGTTCTGCTGGCAGGGGGTAGAGTTAAGGGCCGTCCCATGTTTTGGTGACATGCCTTTGCCCACCATAGAAACTCCTGTGGTGGGCCAGGAATGAGGACAATCATTGTTTCCAGACTGTGACAATGTTGA
Source organism: Protopterus annectens (assembly GCF_019279795.1). Taxonomy (NCBI): domain Eukaryota; kingdom Metazoa; phylum Chordata; order Ceratodontiformes; family Protopteridae; genus Protopterus; species Protopterus annectens. The sequence goes on from NC_056732.1 coordinate 1,915,168,740, forward strand.
CTCCATAAACTTTTTAGGTAACATTGACGTTTCCTCATATGCAGCCTTCCATATGCAATCAGTAGGATGCCGGATGCCATGAAGCCCAAAGCCTGCAGAATTGGTCTTGCAGATAACATGGTTTTTGTTGCCATTAGTTTTCAGTAAGTAGTCATTTGCCTTTGCCTGACTGGCGTGAGGTAAGCCATCTGGGCAACTGTATTCGAGCTTGCACCCAGGAATGTTATCTTTTGAGAGGGGACCATTTTTGATTTGTTTTCGTTTGGACTCTGTGACATAGTTTCAGATCAGCACCAGGGTTTCTAAATAAAGTTTGTGTGAGTCAGGGATACTGTAGTAGCTGTCAGGCTTAGTGGAAGCCGGAGGTAAGGAGTCAGGGGTCAACCTTGACTCCAAAAACACATCATCCACAATGTCTAAAACATGGAGTATGGCCAAAGGCCAGTGCTGAGGGTGGAGAAGAAAATCCCGGATCCTCTTTTTTTTTCCGAGAAATCATCACTCTCCCAGTCTTAATGCTCCTTCAAAGTATGCATGGTTTTTAGAAATGGCGACTCGCTTAGGAGAAGCTAAATCGTCGGTTTTGGACCTCTACTGTCTCTCTCTGTCCTTTTCTTTCCATTTTTTATGTACTCTGATAGTCGACTTGCTATCGGATGACATATCTAGGTAGTTCAATCTGTTTAAGAAATACTTTGAGTCAAAAATATACTGACGCGTAATAGTGTGTTGGTTAAATCTAGCACTAAACCGACAGCCAGGCAACTTGTCAACAGGGCCTAGGCAAGGAGCACAGTATAAACAGAAATCCATAGGTGGTCTTTGCTTCCCACAAGTAATACAATTATTACATTTTTTTTACATTGCTGTGGAGTAATACAAATGTTTCAGTGATGGCATACTTAGCTTTAGTGAACACTTACATTCTGAAAGTCATACTACTCTCAAAATTCGCAGCAAGACCACTCACTAAAGAAAAACTAAAGAAAATGGCTGTGGCTGCTTGTAGTATACCCCTGATGACCTTACGTCATGGAAGAGGAGACAACAACAGAGGAATGGACTTAAAGCTTTGGAATTCAGGCCGACTGAGGGCCACCAGCCAGCAGATTACCCAAATGTAATGACTGCAACAGTGCAACACAAAGAACATCTAAGCTGCTCCTCTTCTCCCCTACACGCTGGACCACACTGCCATACTTCAACATTACCTAAAACAATGGCACTATCATCTCCCCAGAAGCCCAAATGACAAAAGTGGTTGTCAGAGTGGATAACAACCTGAAGTTTGATGTGCATGTCAATGCAAAACAGTACAAAATCTCGGCTTGATTCACAGAATCAAACCTTTCCTTAACCCATTTGATAGAACTGCAGTTGCCCATTCTCATCTACTGTCAACTCTTCTGGACCACTCACCTCTATTATCCAAGTCCAACAGAACTATTGTCCTGCTACAACTGCATAGCCAGATTTGCTACAGTCACGGACTATCAGACACACCACTGTCACAACATTAATCCCCAAGGTTGGCTCCAACTGCCCAGCTGACTTATCTACATGCTAATAGTGGCACATTAAGTCCTTTACCAACCATAAAATACATAGCACTCAAAAATATTATCAGCCCCTACACCAGCATCCAACCACTGCGATCATCCACTACACTCCTAGTTCAAACATAGAAATGCAACAACCCAGCAGGTGATTGTTTGTTTGCCAACTCTGTGCGAAAAACATGGCAAATGACTACGAGCTGAATTTAACATACAACCCTCCCTAACTCTCCCAAAATAATGCAATAAATGCCACAAAACTTGTTGGTTTTTGTCCTCGCAGTAACCCCGACTAGAGACCTCTCTATTAGTTAGGTACCTTACCTTCAGCTACTTCTAACTTATTTCTACCACACCATTTCTGGAAGGTTCAATTCTATTACTGCTGCACAATGCGTCTTAAACCTGCATGTAATGTTATGTATATTTAACTTTGACAATAATGCCATTTTTTGGTACTTTTTTTATAACAACTATGTACTATGTCTGTTAAAGAATGGTATTGGTTATGAATGTTATCTGTTTGAAAATAGCATTCACTAAATGTTCAGTGTGTATTAATATGGCCCTTCTGTACATGGGCCTCTGGTGAAAATTCCCCGGCTTTTTGCAACAAAAGTCTAAAAAAAAATTTTAAATTAAAAAAACGGCATGAAAATGGGAAAAAAATTTACTTCCATAGAAAATAAACCTCAGGTCCCCCCGAGGCTTCAGTATGCCCCGATTCCCCCCCGTACTACTTTTCAGTTAAACACCGATTTAGTAAAAATCATTTGGGGGGACCAATCACAAAAGGGGGAATACCATACATTAGTTCACCCAAAGGGTTTGCCGAAGGGGGGGGGCATCATAAAAAAAAAAACTTAAAAAATTGACAAGGGCCCCAAAGCACCTTCACTCAACCCCCCCCCTTAGACAAGGGTTTTAATTTTTTTTAAAACATCTTGTTTTTTTAATCCCACTGTGGGAAACCAAAATTTTTTACCAAAACAACCCCCAAAAATTTAAAAAAATAACTAATTGTGTTGGAACTAGTACCCCCAGGGGAAAAACTAGCCAAATTACCCCCCAAATCTTCCCGAAAAATATTTTCATTGGGTCAACATTACAATCCCTGGTTTTTTTCCCCCCCCCAAAAAAAAAAGGAAAAATTAAAAAAAATTTTTTTTAAGATGGGGTTTTAAGGGTTTAAAACTTTGGGAACAAAACTGTACTTTTATTTTTTTAAAAAAGGATTTTCCAAAAATGTATTGAATTTAAAAAAGCTTTAAGAGGCGTGTTGCCCGGTACAAAATCCAAAAAGAGGAGGCACTTCTGAAGGAATTTCCTTTTTAAAGGAAAAATCTTTTGATACACAAAAAAGGGTTTAATCTTAAGGCAATGAGGAAACGGTAAGACCAAAATAAAACCTTTTGAGGGTTTCTGTGAAACTCGATTTGGTAAAGTATCCAAAAATAAATACTACCACCTTTTTCCCCAACTACTTCACATTTTGGGGTAATACCTCCCGGGATTCTTCCACAGAGTTTTTTCAAAAAAAATCTTTTTTGGCCAGTTTTGCCCTTTCTTTCAAACAAAAAGGGGGAAGGGGGGAAGGTTTCCCCGGGTTGTAAAATTTTGTTTTTTTCAGACTTTGACCCAAAAACCTTTGTGAACCTTTTTTTAAGTAAACCAAAAGGGAAATATGGGGAAACGGGGAAGTACTTGGTTTTGGACACTTTCACAGGGGGTTCGACTGGCCAGTTGGCAACCCTCTTTGACATAGGTTTCCCCAAAATAAACTTTAATTCCAGGGGGGTTAGAATTGGAGACAATTTTAAAAAACCCCCCCAAAAAGCTTTGGTGCCGTTTAAAAACTTCAGGTTATGCAATGATCTGTTGTAAAAAGACCTGGGGGCCTGATTGGCATTCCAAGGGGTTTTTTTTGCATGTTAAATTTAAAACCCCAACCAATGCAACATAATGGGTAATTGGCCCTTTTGGAGTTATTATTATCCGATTCCTATTCGTGGAAACCCGAACTGAGGAGAGAAAATGGTCTTGGGGGGGGGATTTATTTTTAGTTAGTTTTTCCCGGGAATTTCCCCTTCTGTTTCTTGGGTTTTTAGGGACTGGCACCCTTTTCAAATGTTTTTCCAAAAATGGCCCTTTGGGGGGCAATAGCAGTAACCTATTCCCTATGGTAAACATTTGGTTTGTAAATTTTTTAAAGGATTTAACCAAGAGCTCCACTGTCCCATTAAAGCTCTTTTAAAAACATGAAAATACTTATTTTTGGGCTTGTTTTTACAGAAGGGGCTTAGGGGGCCCCATAAGGCAGGGACAGAAACTTGATCCTTTTTTGCCCCTTGGGGAAATCTGCCTGACTTGGTAAATTGAAAAGTCTGGGGGGTTGATGTTTTTTGGGGGGTTCAACAGCTACTTGCACGGGTCAAATTTTTTGGGTAGGGGTTCCCCTTTTAGTAACCCTTGTTTAATTTTTTTAAGCCCCACCCCGACCCCGGGAAAATTCATGGTTGGATTACAACTTTACTCATGGATTCACGCCAGCCGCCCCCTCTGTTCAATTTTTTCCCAAATTCAAAACATAATTGTTTTTAATTTGGGGCAAACTGGATTTTCTCCATTGCAAGGGCCAAAAAGTCTAAGAAAGGATAATTTTAAAAAAATGCTTACTAATTTTTAAAATGATTTACCTGGGAAACATAACTAATAATGTAATCATAAAAAGAGTATAGGCGGGGTTTTTGTTTTTTAAACATCCTGGAGTGGAGGGGAAACCTACTTGAAAATTTTCAAAAAAAACCCAACCCCGGGTAAAAGGGGGGGTTTTTTGGGGCTTTGGGAAAAAGGGAGGTGTTTTTTTTTTAAAAAGCTGGGGAGCCTTTTTTTTTTTTTTTTTTCGGAATTTTGAATTTCTTTATTAGTTTTGTTTATTTAGGTTCAATGCAGTGTTCTGACATGTTTCAATTAAAGGGTTAGTACATTTTTTAAAATTGGGTTTTTTTAAAAGAGATTTTTTTTATGTAGTAAATTGAAATTTTTATAAAAATGAACTGCAGTTTTTGGGATTGTTTTGGAGAAGGTAAATTGGGGGGATTATGAAGGGGTGAAAAAAAATTGACCTTGTTTTGCCCTGGGGGAAAATAGTTTGATTGACAACTTGTGGTGTGGGTGTTTTTTGGTGGGTGTATTCTACGATAGCTTTATTGTTCTATGGTTGGTTTTGGGTGGAGGCTTTTTTCTTTTTAAATCCCTTGTTGGGTTTTTTATTTGGTTCTAGCACAGGGCCAGTTTGGGTTAAAAAGGTTTTCCATTTTCCATGGTAAAAGTTGATATTGTACGGCTTTTCCCCAAATAATAACATTACATTAATGTTTTTAAATTTTTAAAGGGGAAATGGTTCCCCCTTGTCGTGTATGGGAAAAAGTTAAGAACAGGTAAGTTATAATAGTTAAGATTTACTAATTTGGAAATCTGTTTTAGAGGGAGCCCCTTTTATAAGGAATATCAAAAATAGATTTAATGTCATACGTAAGTGAATTTTAAATTTTACCATTAATTTTGGTTTAGCAGGAAGCACTAATAGTATACAGTAATAGTAATAAATACACAGTACCCAGTGATAGGTGATGGTTTGTTAGGTTTAGCACGGGGACAAAACTAATGTGTTCTGAGGTATAATGTCATGTTGTTATTGAACTGTGTTATTGTGGAAGATGAGGTCACTTCACTATGGACTAAGTTCCATTTTTTTCCTCAACATTGTGTTAGAGAACAGTCACCATCCTTACTGTCATTCTTACTTATGTGAACTATTTTATTTGATGTGCGTTGGGTTCTAAGGTTATTGTAAGGGCTTGACACTAGTGGGTATTCAGGTAAGTAGGTTGATACAGGTGTTGTGGGTAACTCATCGTCCAAAAATAGCCTATGGAAAAATTAATCATGGGTCTATTAAATAGACAGGAAATACTAAAACAATGCACCTCTGCCACTTTGGTTTTGCCAAGGGTAGCTCACAGCTGCTCAATCCAGTGCTTTATGTTCACAAGCCCACTTGAGCCATGGCTGATGGACAAAAATGGTTTACTGCATACTTACAACTGGTGAAGGCATTCACTATTCTACCTCGTTCTGGTATTATATGCATTTTCATAAATTTACACAGAAATCCATGTAGAACACAATGGATAGTCAACAGGTTCATGTGTAGGACACATAGTATCGTTGTTGGAATACTCCAACCCCAGTCGGTCCATTGCTAGTGGTGTTCCACAGCAATCAGTAGTCTTATCGCTCCATTTTGTAATACACTGAGCTAAATTCATCAGAAATACAGATTGTGTTGGTGTTACCAAATGTGCAGTTAACTGCAAGTCGGTGCAATGACTAAGCCCTCCTTATATGAAAAGTTCACTGATGAAGGTGCTACAACCAAGTAACTGGTGCTTGAAACAAAGCAGAATACTCAATGACACACATTGCATCTTTATACCTTTTGGAAAGGTGACACACCATACACATTAGTATATTGGTAACACTATCCTAGTAGACACACTGCTAAGGGAATGGGAAACCTTGGTTGCCATTATCCGGAACTTTGATCAGCATTTGTCCACAGTGGTGACAAAATCCTTCAATGTGAGTCCAGTTACTACTTATGTAATGGCATCCAGATCTAAGGAGATAAATGTCCCAATATGTTTATCAGTCGTTCCAGCTATAATTCAGTACACTATACTCTATCATGTCACTGACTAGGCCTTTTAAACAAAAACTATGTTGTCCACACCAATGACTTGTGTAAACAACATATAGGGTGTACATAACATGTCGTATGTGTACATCCAAACACATTTTTCCCTGTACTTAGTCTCTTCAAGAGACTACTATACCTTTTCACATACATGCCTGATGGATGCGGTACATATTCATAAAACAAACATCACAAGACCTACTCATTATAATCATCTATACCTTGTCTGTGACATCACCAAAACATTGCAGGAAAAGCTGTGTGGTTTAGCATTTACCCTGTTCCATGAAAAATAATGCCCATTTATATGAAACAGACCACTTCTTTAAGCCTATATAAAAAACATTTGCACCAATGGATGGGAAATCAGAACTTCAACCATGCTTGCCACAAAGGTTCTTTATGCACAGCAGCAGATTTTACTTGTAGGAAGAACCAGACATACACCATCTTTCTACTTATTGGGCATTGACAATAAAAAAACTGGTGCATTAATGACCATGCTAAAAAACAGGGTCTATGGACCATTACACTGGTAACCTTCAATGATGGTTTCTGCTAGTGGGTTGCAAGGACATGACATTCTTTTCCTTACAATTTTGTGTAACAACAAAATGCTGAACTCTATCAATACATACAGTAACCAAAAGCAGCTATAGTGGAATGTAGCAGAAGGTGCGATACTCTTTGGCAATGCAAAACTGTATTTATTTTAGAGCTACACTTCACTAGGTTTGACACTGTTGTATACAATGTATTCTATAGAGCATTCTGCATGGAGAAAAGTGGGTGAAAAATTACAAAGAGGTCAGCGGCGTACACAGCTCCGAGGGTAAAAAAGTACACAATAACAATACTCATGCCCAGTGGATACATAAAGGCAAAAATACCAATGTAGAATACTGAAGATGCAGAATCATTCCAACAATAGTGTTCATTGACATTACGGTGGCAGCTTTCCCTACCCCATAGACGGACTGAGTGGTAGTCCATATCAGATTCATACACTTAAAAATAGCGATACAGCGGGTGTATTGGACAAGTCAGGATAAGAAAGAAAGTATGTGCTGGTAGTGAAATGCAAGTAGTACAGAATTTAAATGTAGCTATGCAAAGAAGAAAGCAAACATTATCAATAACATTAAGCTTATCCAAAGACATTGTAAAAGAAATACATGGATAGTGTATCCAAGTATGTAAACTTTCACAACACAAGCAATTATATCAAAAAAGTGGAGACAAATATACATTTGACCCTGACACCTTAAATCAATAGAAGTAGAATGGATGTAATATTTGCAAAATGACCGATTAAGTGTAATTGGTCTACCCCTGTATATGTCACAGCATCGTGGAGCAATTATTCCCCATAAGTATGAAGAACGCAAATGAATATGGACATGGGCAAAGTAGTATGATACCTCTGCATTTGCAATCATGTCAGCACCCTAAGATATCATATTCCTTCAGCGATAGCACCAAATGCAGGTCTGACATTGTCAGTGTCCTACCCAAGAAAAGAAGTACATGACTCCAAGTACATCATGATAAACTGTGCAGGTGATAAAACTACTACCTCCTAGCCTTCGCAAAGCAACACCACTCTACAAGTTACATTGGTGGCAAATGCCAAGATAACCATCTCTACCTGTAGCATTCTGTTAATCATATTGTTATACTTCCTAGCACCATACCACTCCATGGATTTATTATTATAACCACACAATGGCATATATTGTGTCAATCTTTTCATACATTCATCTGAATTGGCAGGACTTCCTGTGGCCCCTAATTTGTGCATGCCACTCTTTGCTAACATCCATCCTGATACACAGTTATAACTACCTGTTGTAGTTGTGACATGCTGAATGACTTGCTATTGTGTTCCTTGTTGTATTCCATTGTTATATTTTGAAGTTTTTACTTTGTTCCAAAATGCCCCTTGGTATCACTCTACCCATAGTTATACGCAGATGTATAATATGCGACGAAACACCAGTCCTGACATGCACACGGATACTAATACACTGTGGTGGTGTCTATGAACCTCAGCCAACAATAATGCAAAACCAAATCATAATTATAATAGGGCATAAGATTTTATTTTGAACAGAAAAACACCTACCTCCTGTGGTGACGGCACCACAGTGGTATGCAGAACACTTGAATGTCTGCCTGTTTAATCTGTTTACGTACTTTGGAATACAAGCACCTACTGAATTTATGATAATGAGAGTAAGTTAAGGCAACCATGGACTCATACTGGTGTAATCCACATTGTCCAAGTGACTTTCTGCAGATGAATGCATTCCTCACTCACAAACCACAGGGGGTTGCTATCAACTCAAACAGGATTACATACACAAAAAATATCATTCTGGGAAGCTGTCTACCTGGTAATCTGGCTGTATTTATCATTCAGTCCCTCTTCCACACTTCTCTCATAGTCTGTTTTATCTTTCAATTTAACAATAACAGGGGAAATAGAAGGTCTGTCTCAGACATCTCATTGACAAAACAAGTAACAGCTACTTTGATATAGCTGCATACTTATATCTGAGCCACTATGCTTTCACCAATCCATATTGCATCTCTGTCCCAAAATGTTACACGGCCATAGACACACATAGCCTCAGTTAGCTGCACCATTTAATTATTTCCATTTGATATAATATTCAGACAAGTGATTATTAACTTTGCTTAACTTTCTCTGTGTATTTTGACCCAATTTTTGCATGCATACTTACTAAAAATGAGTCAATCTGTTGGTGCCCTTACATTCATATCCCAATATAGAAAGTGCTGCTGAACATGGAGTAGGCCATAGAGTGCTAAAAATCCCTTCTCTGAGTTAAAAAACCTGATTGCAACCTCAAAAGCCAGCAATGACGCCCGAATTGCAGCCATCACAGAAATAAATAAAAAACACCTTCTATATCTATATCAAGAGGTTACATGTGAATACCCATATTTTGTTCTGAGATAATGCACAATGGCAGCTTGCATAATGACCCAACAGCAATTGCCAACCCAATGTCATACACATACTGTGACAACACCCACCCAGATGGGATCTGGAGGATCGACAGCATAATCCTACACTAAGGCACTGTATGGGCACATCCACTCATGCATAAATGTTGCCATTACAAAAAGAAGCAGTATGCTCTTCTCCAAAAAAATGAAGCCAATCTGGTGGTCCCCTAATAAACTGTAGCAAAAATTAGAAAATTCCGAGGATGCAAAAAAACTAACTCACCTGCCTCAGTAAGAAGCTAATATTCCATGAAAAATGCTCAAAAGCTAGTTACGAAAAGAAAATGCCCACAGATTCCAAACACAACCACAAGGCATTCTATACTTATGTCAAAAATCTAAATAGCAATGCTCAGACTGGCTCCGAGTTACAACTGAATTGCATTAAATATACTGATCACAAGCATATTTCCAATATCCTCAGAGCTCAATTTAGTGCAAACTTCAACACCCTCTCACCACATAAAGGACCCATCACAATACCAACGGATTGCCAAATTCTGATAATCACAGCCACACAGGTAGACACCACACTCTGCGAAGCTAATAACACAGCATCCATGGGATCAGATGACATCCCCGGCTGTGTATTACATATACTACAAAATGAAATGGCGCCTCACCTAAGTGTCACGTTTAATCATAGATTCACCTCAGGCTTCATGACCACTTAGTATCTTCCAGCAGCAGTCATCACGCTCCACAAGAGAGGATCCGGGTAACTACCACCCCATCCGTCTGACAAGCCTGATCTGCAAGGGCATGCAACGTATTAACATGGAAATTATAAACAAAGACATTGGCAACATTCAAACACTGGAGCACAGCCATTTTGGGTTAGTGAAGGGCCGATCTTGTCTCCAGAAACAGATTTAGTCTCCACAGAGTTGGATGTGGGTAAGTCGGTCCACACAGCCTATCCGGATCTCGGCAAGGCCTTCAACACCATCCCCACTATGGAATCACAAATAAACGTACTCAACTGGGCATAAATACCTATGTCACTTGATGCGTTGACAACTGGCTTAATCCCAGAACCCAGACTGTAAAAGTATCAGACTCCAAATCCAGTTCCAGTCAAGTGACAAACAGAGTATCTCAGGGTTTAGTCCTGGCACCACTGTTTGGCATCTACTTCTCAGAAGTACAGGCAAACACTAGGGGACTCTGGCTAACAAAGTTTGCAGATGAATGCAAACTGGGAACCATTATTGATTCACCAAATCATGTGGATATACTACAAAAGGCCCTTACCGAAAAAGAAGCCTGGTGCCAGAGCCATGGGGTCAAGCTTAATGCCAAGAAATGTATAACTATCCCCCCTTTGGACAAAAAACATGTACCCATTAATTATCACACAGGTGGCAGGACACAAACATCATAGGTGTGGTGAGATACTTCGGGAACCAGGTGCACAGTGATCTCACTTTCGATAACCACATCACCGCAACAGTCAGGAATTCCTTGTATGTGGCACACCTCATCACTAAGGGCTTTTCATCCACGAAAAGGGAACTCATTGTCCCACTGTGCTCATCCCTCATTAGACCCATTATAGAGTATAATGCCCTGTTAGGTATGTACCTCACAAGACATCTGCAAAAGCTGGAAAGGCCAGAGAAATACCTCACTGAAAGATTCACAGGCCTAAAGCTGATGCCATATTTTTCTATTGCAATGGGGGGTCCCAACCTTCACAAGAAAAAAAAAAAATTCTGCAAAAGCTTTGGAAAGGCCAGAGAAATACCTCACTTTGGGAAAGAATTTCAAAAAGGCCTAAAAAGGGGGTGGAAT